>NC_064614.1:422611563-422911563 GCF_023898315.1 Schistocerca nitens | reverse complement strand
GCTGTTCGATTAGAGGTCGGCCGTGGTGGCCGAGCGGTTCTAAGCGCTTCAGTCTGGAACCGCGCGACCGCTACGGTCGCAGGTTCGAATCCTGCCTCGGGCATGGATGTGTGTGATGTCCTTAGGTTAGTTAGGTTTAAGTAGTTCTAGGGGACTGATGACCTCAGAAATTAAGTCTCATAGTACTCAGAGCCATTTGAACCATTTTGTTCGATTAGAAGAGTTAGGCAATTTTCTCGACTTTACTACCTGAACAAAAGAGTCTTGAGCAGGTACAGATCCAGGATTGGAAGGAGGGAGGGGGGTTTAGCATCCTACTTTCTTCTTACCCCTTCCGCCATATATATAATTTGCTGACACTGTTGCTTTCAATGTACTACATGTGTACTCAGCGTTACCCGTATTTCACTTGGCAGTTCGATTGCGAACACCGGTCTGTAGACTCTAAAAAACTAAACTCCGTCCGATCAAGCCTCGGAAGGCCCAACTGTACCGACTGACCGCCGTGTCATCCTCAGCCGATGGGCGTCACTGGATGCAGATTTGGAGGGACATGTGATCTAATCATTTTTCGTGAAGGAGCCGATAATTCTGAATCAAGTAGCTTCTCAGTCCACATATGCAGTGGTGTGTTGGTTCATGTCAGAGTAAGTGTGCAGACGTTTTCAGTCATGCTAATGGTGACTGTGTGTTGAAAATGGCTCAAAGAACAAGTACTGATGACGTTATGAGGAATAGAATACTAGGGCGACTGGAAGCTGATCAAACACAGCAGGTCGTAGCACGGGCCCTCCGTGTGCCACAAAGTGTGATCTCAAGATTATGGCAATGATTCCAGCAGACAGGAAACGTGTCCAGGCGCTACAATACAGGACGTCCACAGTGCACAACACCACAAGAAGACCGATCTCTCACCATCAGTGCCCGCAGACGGCCATAGAGTTCTGCAGGTAGCCTTGCTCGGGACTTACCGCAGCCACTGGAGCAGTTGTCTCCAGACGACTGAACAGACATGGTTTATTCGCCCGGAGACCTGCAAGGTGTATTCCACTGACCCCTGGGCACAGGAGGGCCCGTAAAGCCTGGTGTCAAGAACACAGTACATGGTCATTGGAACTGTGGTCCAAGGTTATGTTCACGGACGAGTCCAGTTATAGTCTGAAAAGTGATTCTCGCCGGGTTTTCATCTAGCGTGAATTAGGAACCAGATACCAACACCTTAATGTCCTCGAAAGGGACCTGTATGGAGGTCGTGGTTTGATGGTGTGGGGTGGAATATGACTGGTGCACGTACACAAGTAGCTGCATGTATTTGACAGAGGAACTGTAACAGGTTAGGGTATCGGGACGTCATTTTGCACCAGTACGTCCACCTTTTCAGGGGTGCAGTGGGTCCTACCTTCCTCCTGATGGATGACAACGCACGGCCCCACCGAGCTGCCATCGTGGAGGAGCACCTTGAAACAGAAGATATCAGGCGAATAGTGTGGCCTGCCTGTTCTCCAGACCTAGACCCCAACCAGCACGTCTGATATGCTCTCGGTCGACGTATCGCAGCACGTCTTCAAACCCCTAGGACACTTCAGGGGCTCCGACACTGGCACTGGCGCAAGAATGGGAGGCTATACCCCAGTAGCTGCTCGACCAGCTGATACAGAGTATGCCAATCCGTTGTGCGGCCTGTGTACGTATGCATGGTGACCATATCCCATATTGATGTCGGGGTACATGCGCAGGAAACAGTGGCGTTTTGTAGAACACATGTTTCGGGACGGTTTTCTCAACTTATCACCAATACCGTGGACTTACAGATCTGTATCGTGAGTGTTCCCTATGTGCCTAAGCTATTAGCGCCAGTTTTGTGTAGTGCCACGTTGTGTGGCACCACATTCTGCAATTATCCTTAATTTATGAGAGTAGTATGAGTGTAGTATGATGTCCCCGACGGTGGGTGTTCATCACAGACAAGGGTACGGTCAGGAGTGACCCAGGGAAGTGTGACTGGACCGCTCTTAAATGTTCTGGCGAACAGGGTGAGCAGCAACCAGCAACTGTTTGCTGATGATGTTGTAATATGCGGGAAAATAGCGTCGTTGAGTTACTGTAGAAGAATATTTGGTGTGATGAATGGCAGGTTGCTCTACATGTAGAACTCTATATATACAGGTAAGTTAATGCAGATGAGTAACAAAAACAATCCTGTAATGTTCGAATACACTGTTACTGGTTTGCTGCTTGACAACGTCACATCGATTAAGTATCTAGGCGTAACGTTGCAAAGCGGTGTGAAATGGAACGAGCCCGTAAGGATGATTGTAGGTAAGGCGAATGGTAGACTTCGTAATAGTGGGAGAGTTTTAGGAAAGTGCAGTTTATTTACGAAGAAGGACATATAGAACAGATGTTCGACACATTCTTGACTACTGTTCGAGTATTTGGAATCCCCACCAAGTCAGATTAAAGGAAAACATCCGAGCAATTCAGAGACGTGCTGCTGGAGTGGTTACCGTTAGCTTCGATCAACGCGTGAGTTGATGAACTCTAATGCGAATCCCTGGATGGAAGACGACGTTCTTTTCGGGAAACCCTATTGAGAAAATTTAGAGAATAGGAATTTTCAGCTGTCTGAAAACTACTCTACTGCTGCCAACGAACACTTTGCATAGGGACAGCGAAGACACGATAAGAGAAATTAGAGCTCGTATAGAGTTATATAGATATCGTTTTTTCCTCGATGCATTTGTGAGTGGAATAAGAAATGAAATGAGTAGCAGTGGTACATGGTACCCTCCGCCATACACCATACAGTGGCTTGCGGAGTATGTATTAGATGCAAAAAATGTTCAAATGTGTGTGAAATCTTATGGAACTTAACTGCTAAGGTCATCAGTCCCTAAGCTTACACACTACTTAAATTATCCTAAGGACAAAGACACACACCCATGCCCGAGGGAGGACTCGAACCTCCGCCGGGACCTATGTAGATGCAGATGTAGATAGATATCTGATAATTGCATGGTACTGATATCCATCCATTAATAGTTGGTTCTGATGAAACGTAACTTATTCGTTCGGCGGTAACGTAAATTAACTTGAAAAATTCCAATTACTTTCACATCGGTTATTTTACTTTTATTTACCGTATTGTGCAGCTCGCCTAGATAGTCTAGCTAGTATCTCGAGTTCTTATTGTTACTTCTAAATTTCTTTCGTCTTTAATTTCCACTTGTGATGTTAAAATACAATTCGTTGTGGCCTTTGCGCAGGGGAGAATTGCTGCTCCAGTTGCATAACAGATTGTTTGCTCCCGTGAAACGTGCCGTCCAAGAATGTCTTTTGCACCACTTTTGAACAGCCAATGAGGAGAGTAGAGGAGATGTCACGTATTTGCTGTAGGCAGTTGGTGGAACGTCGGTCCAAGAATGGATCGTCTCTCTGGCTCCAATTGTCAGCTAGCTATGACGTAAACCATCTCCTTTCTCTCCTGAATGTCGGACTTCATCCGACACCAGACCTACATTTTCCATGACCATTTTGACAGTTTAACAGTATTGCATTCTGACTCGGGTGTTCGCAGTTGTTCAAAAATGGTTCAAATGGCTCTGAGCACTATGGGACTCAACTGCTGTGGTCATCAGTCCCCTAGAACTTAGAACTACTTAAACCTAACTAACCTAAGAACATCACACACATCCATGCCCGAGGCAGGATTCGAACCTGCGACCGTAGCAGTCGCACGGTTCCGGACTGCGCGCCTAGAACCGCGAGACCACCGCGGCCGGCGTTCGCAGTTGTATTCCATACTCAAGAATACAGGGTGTTACAAAAAGGTACGGCCAAACTTTCAGGAAACATTCCTCACACACAAAGAAAGAAAATATATGGCGTGGACATGTGTCCGGAAACGCTTACTTTCCATGTTAGAGCTCATTTTATTACTTATCTTCGAATCACATTAATCATGGAATGGAGACACACAGCAACAGAACGTACCAGCGTGACTTCAAACACTTTGTTACAGGAAATGTTCAAAATGACCTCCGTTAGCGAGGATACATGCATCCACCCTCCGTCGCGTGGAATCTCTGATGCGCTGATGCAGCCCTGGAGAATGGCGTATTGTATTACAGCCGTCCACAATACGAGCACGAAGAGTCTCTACATTTGGTACCGGGGTTGCGTAGACAAGATCTTTCAAATGCCCCCATAAATGAAGGTCAAGAGGTTTGAGGTCAGGAGAACGTGGAGGCCATGGAATTGGTCCGCCTCTACCAATCCATCGGTCACCGAGTCTGTAGTTGAGGAGCGTACGAACACTTCGACTAAAATGTGCAGGAGCTCCATCGTGCATGAACCACATGTTGTGTCGTACTTGTAAAGGCACATGTTCTAGCAGCACAGGTAGAGTATCCCGTATAAAATCATGATAACGTGCTCCATTGAGCGTAGGTGGAAGAAACTAAAATGAGCTCTAATATGTAAATTAAGCGTTTCCGGACACATGTCCACATAACATCTTTTCTTTATTTGTGTGGAATGTTTCCTGAAAGTTTGGCCGTACCTTTTTGTAACACCCTGTATATCAAAAAAATGGTTCAAATGGCTCTGAGCACTATGGGACTCAACCGCTGTGGTTATCAGTCCCCTAGAACTTAGAACTACTTAAACCTAACTAACCTAAGGACATCACACACATCCATGCCCGAGGCAGGATTCGAAACCTGCGACCGTAGCAGTCGCACGGTTCCGGACTGCGCGCCTAGAACCGCGAGACCACCGCGGCCGGCCCCTGTATATCACACGAGCTGAAATAGATCCTTTCGGAGTACTAAATAGACAAATACACTAGTGTTTAAAGGACTCTGGTAGAAACGTGAGGAACCAGGTGCCTTAATCCTTATTCTAGCTTTCTCACCAAAACTTTTAGCATGATTTTGAAACACAGAACATTCTAAATGTAATAACCTTATCTTGGTACTCTTCCATTTGATACGCATATGCATAGAAGAACAACAATATGTGAGTCCGCCTTGGTGCGAAACACTTTGTTATTTGTTTACTTATTTATTTCTCAAGCTAGTTTCGGCGACAAATATCCCCGTCACAGGTGGTTTCTTTCAATCTAAAACATGCAGAAAATAACATATACAAATGCATTATTACATTTTTACTGTTCGTTTTTTAACATAGTTTTCTGTGGATACTTGCGTACTACCTTATTTATAGCACGTTATAGCATATTTTTAAGAATTGTTGTCTCGGTTTACGGCGTATTGTCTGTGCTTTTTCTATTGCCGTTTTTTGCCAGTGTGCATTATGTCATCTGCAACTGTGTGCGCGGCTATTTTTGTTGTTGTGGTCTTCAGTCCAGAGACTCGTTTGATGCAGCTCTCCATGCTACTCTATCCTGTGCAAGCTTCTTCATCTCCCAGTACCTACTGCGGCCTATATCCTTCTGAATCTGTTTAGTGTATTCATCTCTTGGTCTCCCTCTACGATTTTTACCCTCCACGTTGCCCTCCAATACTAAATTGGTGATCCCTTGATGCCTCAGAATAGGCCCTACCAGCCGATCCCTTCTTATAGCCAAGTTGTGCCACAAATTTCTCTTCTCTCCAAGTCTATTCAATACCTCCTCATTAGTTATGTGATCTACCCATCCAATCTTAAGCATTCTTCTGTAACACCACATTTCGAAAGCTTCTATTCTCTTCTTGTCTAAACTATTTATCGTCTACGTTCCACTTCCATACATGACTACACTCCATACAATTACTTTCAGAAACGACTTCCTGACACTTAAATCTATACTCGATGTTAACAAATTTTTCTTCTTCAGACACGCTTTCCTTCCCATTGCCAGTCTACATTTTATATCCTCTCTACTTCAACCATCATCAGTTATCTTGCTCCCCAAATAGCAAAACTCCTTTACTACTTTAAGTGTCTCATTTCCTAATCCAATTGCGGCAACATCACCCGATTTAATTCGACTGCATTCCATTATCCTCGTTTTGCATTTGTTGATGTTCATCTTATATCCTCCTTTCAAGACACTGTCCATTCCGTTCAACTGCTCTTCCAGGTCCTTTGCTGTCTCTGACAGAATTACAATGTCGTCGGCGAACGTCAAAGGTTTTACTTCTTCTCCATGTATTTGAATTCCTACTCCGAATTTTTCTCTTGTTTCCTTTACTGCTTGCTCAATATACAGATTGAATAACATATGCTATAACCCTGTCTCACTCCCTTCCAAACCATTGCTTCCCTTTCGTATTCCTAGACTCTTATAACTGCCATCTGCGTTCTCTACAAATTGTAAATAGCCTTTCGCTCCCTGTATTTTACCCTTGAACCCTCAGAATTTGAAAGAGAGTATTCCAGTCAACATTGTCAAACGCTTTCTCTAAGTCTACAAATGCTAGAAACGTAGGTTTGCCTTTTCTTAATCTTTCTGCTAAGATAAGTCGTAGGGTCAGTATTGCCTCACGTGTTACAGTATTTCTAAACTGATCTTCCCCGAGGTGGGCTTCCACCAGTTTCTCCATTCGTCTGTAAAGAATTTGTGTCAGTATTTTGCAGCCGTGGGTTATTAAACTGATAGTTCGGTAATTTTCACATCTGTCAACACCCGCTTTCTTTGGGATTGGAATTATTATATTTTACTTGAAGTCTGAGGGTATTTCGACTGTCACATACATCTGGCTCACTAGATGGTAGAGTTTTGTTAGGCCTAGCTCTCCCAAGGCTGTCAGTAGTTCTAATGGGATGTTGTCTACTTCCGGGGCCTTGTTTCGACTTAGGTCTTTCAGTGCTCTGTCAAACTCTTCACGCAGTATCGTATCTCCCATTTCATCTTCATCTACGTTCTCTTCCATTTCTATAATATTGTCCTCAAGAACATAGACCCTGTATATACTCCTTCCACCTTTCTGCTTTCCCTTCTTTGCTTAGTACTGGGTTTCCACCTGAGCTCTTGATATTAATGCAAATCGTTCTCTTTAATTTTCCTGTAGGCAGTATCTATCTTACCCCTAGTGATATGCGCCTCGACATCCTTACATATGTCCTCTAGCCATCCCTGCTTAGCCATTTTGCAGTTCCTGCCGATCTCATTTTTGAGACGTTTGTATTCCTTTTTGTCTGCTTCATTTACTGCATTTTTGTATTTTCTGCTTTCATCAATTAAATTCAATATCTCTTCTGTTACCCAAGGATTTCTATTAGCCCTCGTCTATTTACCTACTTGATCCTCTTCTACCTTCACTATTTCGTCTCTCAAAGCTACCCATTCTTCTTCTACTGTATTTCTTTCCCCCATTCTTGTCAATCGTTTCCTAATGCTCTCCCTGAAACTCTCTACAACCTCTGTTTCTTTCAGTTTATCCAGGTCCTAGCTCCTCAAATTCCCACCTTTTTGCAGTTTCTTCAGTTTTAATCTACATTTCATAACCAGTAGATAATGGTCAGAGTCCACATCTGCCCCTGGAAATGTCTTACAATTTAAAACCTGGTTCCTGAATCTCTGTCTTACCATTATATAATCTATCTGATACCTTCCAGTATCTCCAGGCTTTTTCCATGTGTACAACCTTCTTTCATAATTCTTGAGCCAAGTGTTAGCTATGGTTAAGTTATGCTCTGTGCACAATTCTACCAGGCGGCTTCCTCTTTCATTCCTTAGTCCCATGCCATATTCATCTACTAAGTTTCCTTCTCTTTCTTTTCCTACTGTCGAGTTCCAGTCACCCATGACTATTAAATTTTCGTCTCCATTTACTATCTGAATAATTTCTTTGATCTTATCATATATTTCATCAATCTCTTCATTATCTGTGGAGTTAGTTGGCATATACACTTGTACTACTGTGTTAGGCGTGGGCTTCCTATCTATCTTGGCCACAATAATGCGTTCACTATGCTGTTTGTAGTTTCTTACCCGCATTCCTATTTTCCTATTCATTATTACACATACTCCTGCATTACCCCTATTTGATTTTGTATTTGTAAATCTGTATTCACCTGACCAGAAGTCTTGTTCCTCCTGCCACCGAACTTCACTAATTCCCACTATATCTAACTTCAACCTATCCATTTCCCTTTTTAAATTTTATAACCTACCTGCCCGATGAAGGAATCTGACATTCCACGCTTCGATCTGTAGAACGCCAGTTTTCTTTCTCCTGATAACAACGTAGTCCTGAGTAGTCCCCGCCCGGAGTTCCGAATGGGGGGCTACTTTACCTCCGTAATATTTTACCCAAGAGGACGCCATCATCATTTATCCACATAGTAAAGCTGCGTGCCCTCGGGAAAAATTACGGCCGTAGTTTCCCCATGCTTTCAGCCGTTCGCAGTACCAGCACAGCAAAGTCGTTTTGGTTAGTGTTACAAGACTACATCAGTCAATCATCCAGACTGTTGCCCCTGAAACTACTGAAATGGCTGCTGCCCCTCTTCAAGAACCACACGTTTGTCTGGCCTTTCAGCAGATACCCCTCCGTTGTGGTTGCATCTACGGTACGGTTATTTGTATCGCTGATGCGCGCAAGCCTCTCCACCAACGGCAAGGTCCATGGTTCATGGGCTGTTAGTAAACAAATACTGACAGGTGAACTTACGTACGTCTGCGTTATACACTTGGGGTTACGATAGTGTTGTGGAACACAGTTTTGGTGTGTACTGGGCCGTTACTTAGTTATTCGTGTACTCACGTTCGTTGGACGCCATGCATCTGATTCTATACACAGAAAAACAAAACTTTCGCACTTTGTTTATGATCCAGAACATTACTCCATCTCGCTGTTGGCGTGTGTATCGAGAGATGTAGCTCACGTTGCAAGAAGGCTACGAAAACTGTAGCGGGAGTTCTGACGACTTCTGCTCCTTATTTATGTCTCTGTGTGTAATGGGGAAACACACCCTGACACAGAATCAGCCAAAAATAAAGACATAAAAGAATACTAAAGCTCCACTCGTAACAAGCCTGCCAAAGTTCCACAAACCTCTGATCCGAGTCAGGCCAGTGGTGAACTTCAGAAAAGCCCCATCTTACTTACTAGGGAGACACATGCACACATTCCTACAGAAAACATAAACATACACAAACAACAGAAGCCTCAAAAGCATAGGAGATAGGAGACACAATAAAGGAAATTAAGAATGTCAACATCCCATTCCCCCCCCCCCCAACAGCAGAACTGGTAAATTTTGACGTTACGTCCATGTGCACACACATACCCATAGAAGAAACTAGAAACATGAGAGAAAAACAGCTAAAATGCAAGAAATTCCCAGAAATACAAATAAATGAAATTTCATCCATTCTTAGGCTAATCACAGAACAAAACTACTTCACTTTCAACATTAACTTCTATTTGCAGCAGGATGGGCTGCAAAATTTTCTTGGAACATAGAAGGAAAACAATGTCCAACAACATTTTAAACATGAAGGCTACAAAATAGTCTACTGGTACCGATATGTGGATGACATAATGTGTCTTGTAGATGAAACACAAAAAAGATACAAGAGCTACACAGTAATGTCAATACAATACACCCACAAATCCACTTCAGAATAGAAATAGAAAAAAAAAACAACAAGAAACTAAATTTCTTGCATCTTACGATCACAAGAAACAACCATCAACATGAATTCTCCATCTACAGAAAACCCACATCCACAAACACTTATCCAAAGCTCATCCAACCATCCGACAGTGCATAAATATTCCAGTTTCACACTCGTGCTCCACAGGGTAAACAGAACACCTCTTAAAGCAGAAAACTACACACATGAACTAAATATAATCAAACAAGTTGGTGTTAAAAACTACTACAAAAGAGACATCGTAAACAAACTCAACAACAAGGTAAAAATGAAACGAAAAACATAAAAATGGGGGCCACGCACACAAGAGCACAGCCAAAGGATCTGAAAATCCAGATGCAGAACACACAGACAACACAGCAGACCACACCACATCAGGAAAAAGAGCAGATGGTACACACCAACATACAATAACAAAATATTTGAAACATCTTGAAAAAGCAAGGGATCCCAGTAGATTTCAGAACAAACGACACAGTTCAAAAAAGACTAAGACCAGACAAACAAAACCTCCGACAAATTCAGCAACGCTGGAATATATCAACTCACATGTAACTCCTGTCACGCTCAATACATAGGACAAACAATACGTAATTTCCGAACGAGGTACACAGAGCGCATGAGAGCTCGAAAGAGTGACAGCACACATTCAACTTTCGCAAAGCACCTACTGAACAAAAACCATAACCCCATTAATATCGAAAGCGATCTACACATTCTGAAACACAGCAACAGTTTATACCGACAACAAAAACAGAAGAAAATTACTATATACAAAGGCTATAGTGGAAAGGAAAAATGTAATAAACGAAAACACAACACATTGCAGCCACACACTCTTTACCGCTCTGAGAGAACTGACCCAGGACACAGAACAGAAAGAACACAGAAGCAAAAGAAACACTTCCATAACATACACACAGGAACGGAAGGCGTCAGAACTCCCGCTACAGTTTTCGTAGCCTTCTCGCAACATACTATACAACACTCACGACACGTGCGAAGAGCAACATGGCGTAATGTTCTGGATCATAAACAAAGTACGTAAGTTTTGTTTTTCTGTGTATACAGGGTGTTACAAAAAGGTACAGCCAAACTTTCAGGAAACATTCCTCACACACAAAGAAAGAAAATATGTTATGTGGACATGTGTCTGGAAACGCTTACTTTCCATGTTAGAGCTCATTTTATTACTTCTCTTCAAATCACATTAATCATGGAATGGAAACACACAGCAACAGAACGTACCAGCGTGACTTCAAACACTATGTTACAGGAAATGTTCAAAATGTCCTCCGTTAGCGAGGATACATGCATCCACCATCCGTCGCATGGAATCCCTGATGCGCTGATGCAGCTCTGGAGAATGGCATATTGTATCACAGCCGTCCACAATACGAGCACGAAGAGTCTCTAAATTTGGTACCAGGGTTGCGTAGACAAGACCTTTCAAATGCCCCCATAAATGAAGGTCAAGAGGGTTGAGGTCAGGAGAGCGTGAAGGCCATGGAATTGGTCCGCATCTACCAATCCATCGGTCACCGAATGTCTTGTTGAGAAGCGTACGTACACTTCGACTGAAATGTGCAGGAGCTCCATCGTGCATGAACCACATGTTGTGTCGTACTTGTACAGGCACATGATCTAGCAGCACAGGTAGAGTATCCCGTATGAAATCATGATAACGTGCTCCATTGAGCGTAGGTGGAAGAACATGGGGCCCAATCAAGACATCATCAACAATGCCTGCCCAAACGTTCACAGAAAATCTGTGTTGGTGACGTGATTGCACAATTGCGTGCGGATTCTCGTCAGTCCACACATGTCGATTGTGAAAATTTACAATTTGATCACGTTGGAATGAAGCCTCATCCGTAAATTGAACATTTCCACTGAAATGAGGATTGACACATTGTTGGATGAACCATTCGCAGAAGTGTACCCGTGGAGGCCAATCAGCTGCTGATAGTGCCTGCACACGCTGTACATGGTACGGAAACAACTGGTTCTCCCGTAGCACTCTCCATACAGTGACGTGGTCAACGTTACCTTGTACAGCAGCAACTTCTTTGACGCTGACAGGGTTATCGTCAACTGCACGAAGAATTGCCTCGTCCATTGCAGGTGTCCTCGTCGTTCTAGGTCTTCCCCAGTCGCGAGTCATAGGCTGGAATGTTCCGTGCTCCCTAAGACGCCGATCAGTTGCTTCGAACGTCTTCCTGTCGGGACACCTTCGTTCTGGAAATATGTCTCGATACAAACGTACCGCGCCACGGCTATTGCCCTGTGCTAATCCATACATCAAATGGGCATCTGCCAACTCCGCATTTGTAAACATTGCACTAGCTGCAAAACCACGTTCGTGATTAACACTAACCTGTTGATGCTACGTACTGATGTGCTTGATGCTAGTACTGTAGAGCAATTAGTCGCATGTCAACACAAGCACCGAAGTCAATATTACCTTCCTTCAATTGGACCAACTGGTGGTGAATCGAGGAAGTACAGTACATACTGACGAAACTAAAATGAGCTCTAACATGGAAATTAAGCGTTTCCGGACACATGTCCACATAACATCTTTTCTTTATTTGTGTGTGAGGAATGTTTCCTGAAAGTTTGGCCGTACCTACACGCCTTCCAACGAATGTGAGTACACGAATAACTAAGTAACAGCCCAGTACACCAAAACTGTATTCCACAACACTGCCGCAACTCCGAGTCTATAACGCAGACATACGTAAGTTCACATTTTAGTATTTGTTTACTAACAGCAATGAGAAAAACGGCAACAGAAAAAGGACAGAAGATATGCCGCAAACAGAGACAACAATTCTTAAAAACACTCTATAACATGCAATAAATAAGATAGTATGGAAGTATCCACCGAAAACTATGTTTCAGAAAACGAGTAGTAAAAATTTAACAATGTGTTACTGTGTTTGTATGTTGTTTTCTGCATGTTTTAGATTCAAAGAACCCACTGATGGCGATATTTTTGCTGAAATTAATTGGGGGAATAAATAAGTAAACAAATAACAAAGTGTTTTGCATCAAGGCAGACTCACAATTCCCATATTGTTGTTATTCTAAATCCGTTTACCCAGTCTGTCTATGTTGTGAAGCCCTCATACTCAGGATCTCCCTCTCACTACCAGTGCCTATGTACAGGGTATCCCAGAAATGTTGCGACAAATATCGAGGGATTGTGGAGGTTGTCTTGAGGAACAAATCGAGGACAGGAACCCGTGTTCGGAAACGTCATGCAGCGCCACTACCGAGCGTCGAAATTATAGGCGCTGCTCCTGCCATGAGGCTACCCCTTCGGCAACCAACCTGACTATAGACGCTGAAGGACCATAGGCGGAACATCTCGCAATGTTGTTTGTTGTTCAATGATTGCGACTGATCTCCAAGGTTGTCAGCGGAGAAGATTTAGCGGGACAGGACTTGTCTCCTATGAATGCGATGCTCCGCTGTCTTGGTGGATAGCGGTTTTCGATACAGGTTTCCATGTGCAGTGTACTGTGTGTGCACCGAAAAACGCTGCAGCTTGTAGAGGGTTCAGGAGAAAAATAAACTGCGGATGAAAACCGAATCCGGAACCGTCATCCACTGAGGCAACAGAACATTGCAGTCACAGGCGACAAGGCCTTTCTACGCAGCAGTTAGTGCCATCTTCTCCACGGGCGATCGTGGCAACAAGTCGCGGTCATTGAATGACAAACAACATTGGGAGACGTTCCGCCTTAAGACCTATCAGCATACAAAGACGATTGCTGCCGAATGGGTGGCCTGGTGGCAAGTGCGGGCACCTACAATTTCGACGCACTATAGCGTCGTTGGATGACGTTTCCACACACGGGTTCCTATCCTCGATTTATTCCATCGAAGTTTGTCACAACATTTCTGTGGCATTCTGTGTGTCTCTCCCCAACGCCTTTTCCCCTCATTGGCACTCTCTCCTCTCGGTCTCACCCACTGTCACTGTTTTCGTCGCTCTGTCTCGCTCTTCCTCCCCATTGGCATCTCTGCCACTTTCAGTGTCTCTCTGTCTCAATGCCATTGCCTTTGTCCCATTCTTTTCTCCTCCTTTACCGCTGTCTCTTTCTTTCTTTTTCGCTTACAGTCTTCCTCTTCTACTACCACCACCTCCTCTCCACACATGTTCTTGAGGATGGTTTGCTCTAGCTTGTAACCTCTAGACCAGGAAACTTCGACATGTGGGTATACCGGACGCGTGGTCTCCACTCATCTCTCTTTTTCATTTCCACCAACTTATCTATCTTTTGTTCCCACTGCTACTATCTGCACCCATCTCTCTTTCTCTTTTACTTCCACTGTCTCCCACTGACCACCAATGTCTTCATCCATCTCTCATTATCTTTCACTGCATCTTTTTCTCTCTCACCATCACTATTCCCACTGGCATTGTCTCCTCTCTTTTCCATTGTCACTGTCTCTCTGCTACTCTCTTTCAGCACAAAGTGTGAATTTGTTCAAATGTCAAAATGTTGATGAGGAAGGTGAAATGAGGCAGCATGTTCCCCACTTTCCTGTCAGCATCTCTTAAAGACGACAATACGCACCCTTTTTTTGCTTTGTCAGGATAATTTATCAGTTGGTTGCCTTTTACCTTTTACAGCAGGAGGTGGTGCATATATAATACTAATTCTGTAGGACAGTAAAAATTTCAGTTTATTTATAAACTTCGACACCTGTAAGTACTCTGACACTCATAAACAACGAATAATTACGCGTATAATGTTAACATAAAAATTTCTCCCTTCCAACACAAGTTAATTTTACACTACTTTACATAAAAATACACAACATTTTTGGGCTGTACTTACAATATTTAAAAAATGTTATGTCTCATTTACAAAAACAAAGAATTTCGTATGACAAAAAGTATTTTGTAAGGTGCTTGCACTGCCAAGTGGCACCATCGAATACTTTCAAGATAAAAAGAGTCTGCACAAGTGCAAAAAATGGCGTTTAAAAACATAGTTTAGTGAGCTCAGAACCTTCGCGACGATCTCAGAATTCTTGCCAAGTGTTCACTATGTCAGTTAAAACTAAATTTATGTTTTAGACCGGATGTTACGTGCATATTTTACGTGCATGCTTACGGTAACTTTGAACATCTGGATTTCTGCAACGCATAGTGATATCGAAAAAGTTTCAAGGTTCTCCGAGATCATCGTCTTAAGAAAATACATAAAAATTTCGATGATTTGCCATGAACAGAAATTACAGTGTCCCCCCTGTGTTCTGGAGATCGGCGTGATTTCCTCTACTTTAAAAACTTTTTTTACGAAGTGCTTAATCACCGCTCGAATCTCGATTTGTTTCATCTTCTCAAACACGGTAACAACAGCAGAGACACATCTGCACCACAGATCTCTACCCAGAGCACTGAAGCGTTACGTCTTTACCCATAAAGGAGACGAATTACGACGTGGGAACCTCGTTGTGCTGGTGCTGACATCTGGTGTTGATTCCAAGAACTTTTCAAATTGCCGTCGTACAGGGGGCGTTCAACGAGTAATGGAACACATTTTTTCTCTGAAAGTAGGTTGTTTTCTTTCAGGATTTCAACACACAGTATTTTTCCCCCATTATTTTGGCTACAAAACCTTATTTTGCAACATAACCTTCGTTCAATGTGACAGCCTTACGGCATCTTATTGGGAGGGCCCGTATACCCTCATGGTTCGAAATGATGAACCCATGTTTCATGTAACGACGTTCGACAAAAAAGTGTCACGGCCAGCCTCGTAACGCGCAAGCGACTCCGCACAGATGGTCCTTCGTTGCTCTTTATGACCTCCTGTTAGGTAGCGAGGAACCTAGCGGATACACGACTTTGAGTACCCCAACTGGTGGACGAGTATGTCTGCACTACCAACAGAGACGTCCAGTTGAACAACGGGATGTTTCATTGTGATCGGTCAGTTACATCGAATGAGAGTGTCCGCACGTGTCAACGCTGCAGGAGTCACGGCTGTGTGCAGCCGACTGGCACACGGCAGATCGGTCACGTTTGCGCGACCTTGTTGCGATGATGACAGACACCTCGCCCAACGACTCGCCGTGCTCGTGTTCAGTGCCAGGTCTCCGTATACATTCTGCAAGCGCCTCTGCAATGCTCTGGTTTTCCACCAAAAGAAACTCAATGACAGCCTTTCTGTTTGGAACGAACCGCAGTTACATGCCCATTTTGAAGGCTACGTATAGCGTCGCTATCTCTCTGATTTCGTGGAATTACAGGGGCTGAAGCGGGAATATTCGATGATGTCCCACAACGAATTCCGCATTATTTCAAATGAAACCGGCCGAAAAAATGTTTACATGACATACTGAACGTACCTAATTTATTTAACCCAAACTCCCTTCAGAAACCCACGACCTTGGCTATTCTGGCCTGACGCACTCAGTATGGCACAATATAAGTTAATCATCGAGTGATAAAAATTTTTGTTTTTAGAAATGATGCCGCACATTGCTACCATTTATTGAAAATCAGTTAAGAAATAGATTTTATAGAGTTTCGCTTCCATGATCTAATCATGTAAAGGTTGAGGTGAGAGAACTGCCCTAATTTTATTGATGTTTAATGACATCAGCGTTTTAACACAATCGTATTGTCTCAGTCGAAGGAGGAGGTCAAAATACTTAGATTCAGACATATAATTTATCAATTAATCGTTGGGGGCTTGTGGCAAAGCAATGCTGGGAGTCGATATGGCTCATAATTAGACCTAAGAATTAAGTTAGAGTATTTTGTTTTCTTGTCTAGTGACTGTTAGTTTACTAAATAAGTGTTGTCAAGTACAAGGCTTCGACAGAACCAGAGATGCAAGGTGCGTCAGAACTGGAAGCAATATGCAGATTGTTAGAAAAGATAGCACAATTAACAACGGATAATACACAACTCTGTGTGTTGGTAGAATCACAATCGTCATAACGTGTTATAGATTTGTCAGCCGCAAGTATAATTGCTCCATTTTCTGGTAAGGCAACCGAGGATGTGCAACCCTTTGCGGGAGGCCTCGGAAATCTTGCTCAGATGGGAGGTTGATCTAATAAGGAATTGTTGAGTGTTCCAAAATTGAGACTAACAGAGGATGCGAAAACTTCTGTAGAGTATACAATAGCTCTTAAGGGAGCCACAACATTCGAAGAATGTAATGAAGGGTTAATTCAGAGATATACGAAACGACATAGTGCCAGACACCATAGGGAACAATTATGGGGAATAACTAAGAAACGTACAGAAAATGTGAAACAATTTTCAAACAGTATGAGAAAAATTAATGGATGTACCTAGGAATTAGGACAGGATGCTGCAGTTAATTAAATTATTTTGCAAAAAGCTGAGCAAAGGGCGCTCGATGCTTTTTTAAAGGGTTGCGTGCAGAAATTGAGACTAACAGGCGAAGCGAAAGATGTGCAGGGGTCCCACGGATTTGTGGACAGCAGCGTGGTTAGCTATAGAATGTGAAGAGATAGATTTGTCGACTGGAATGCAGGGAAACGGACAGTGTCTGCAGCTAATATAAAATATTTCAAGTATATACGAAAGGAGCATGTAAGGAGGAGTGTCGCCAGCCTCAGGGTGTTGTGAATACATTAGGAAAAACAATAGTTTTAGAAGTAAAGCACCAGGGAGGAATAAGGTGTTAAACACCAACAGGAACGCTAGGTCCATCTAGGGTCCTCCACAGTAACATTGGATGGTACGAAATTACATGCAGAGGTGAACTGCGCGATAAGAAAAATAGTAGGAAAAAGAGTTGCAGCATTTTACTGGACACAGGGGCGTATTGTTGGCCGCCAATAGTGATCTGGTGAAATGTAAGCAATGGAACCCTCCAAGGTACAGATTTCGTGGAGTGGGGGACACAGGTGGCGTACCATTAGGATCGGTGGACATAGACTTTTGCCTGGATATGATTCAATTTAAAGAATGTGTAGAGATTGCGCCACGTGAGAGTGAGGGCTATGGTATGATTCTGGAATTAGATTTCTTATATCAGTATTGCGCCATAATCGATCTCTGGCAACATATGGGCGAACCTG
The DNA here is from genome assembly GCF_023898315.1 of Schistocerca nitens. Lineage (NCBI taxonomy): Eukaryota > Metazoa > Arthropoda > Insecta > Orthoptera > Acrididae > Schistocerca > Schistocerca nitens. Next base: position 422,893,868 of record NC_064614.1, on the reverse strand, counting down.
ATGGAAAAATGTTTCAGTGAGGTGAAGCTATTGCCAGTGTAGCGATTTTGCAAGGGGAGACTGTCGCCAAAGATGAGGCGATTTAACCGTGAACGACCTCGCTAAGACTTGATTCGCACGATTATGAAACTAAGGGTACTGGGAAATCACTTTGATTCAGTGTTGAGTCGAGCTTGCCAGTAGCGTGTGGTGGAACTGTCAGAAGAAAATGAAGTATTAGATCAGCCATATTGCTTGCTTAAAAGAGGTATTGTACACATACAAGAAATAAGGGGTGGAAAGAAGTTATCTGTTTCTATAGATAATTTTAGTGCAGAGGGCATATGATTAACAGATGGGTTGCTAATGCTAATATACGAAGGTTGCCCAGAAAGTAATGCACCACATATTTTTTCTTCAGCAATTCTTTATTGAACATAATGAGAATTACACACACGAAACAATGGTGTTTTATCTATACACCTTATTTTTCTACGTAATCTCCATCCCGTTCTATAGCTTTCCTCCAGCGCCAAACAAGGACGTGTATGCCCTGTCGGTACCAATCCCTGTCCTGGTGGAGGAGCCAGTGCTTCACTGTGTAAATCACCTCCTCATCGTCCTCAAAATGTCTTCCACGAATGGCATCCTTTAATGGTCCAAACAAGTGGAAGTCCGAGGGGGCTAGGTCAGGTGGTCAGGTGTGACAGCTGTGGATGCTCACCCCGACCGCTGCAAATTGTGGAGCTCCGCCGAACCGCCCTCTGATGATCTCACCTTCCGTGCCCAGCGACTAACGGTACTTCTGTCAACAGTAGATGCTCCATAGACTTTGTACAAGCGTTTGTGAATATTCCCCACAGTTTCTTTCTCTGCAGTGAGAAATTAAATGACGGAACGTTGCTTGTAACGGACATCACCTACAGACGCCATTTTGAAACTGTCCTACAGCTGCGCTATCTGCCGGAAGTGACGGAAACTTGGCGTACTCACTCAGGAGACATCAAATAATACACATGTAATGTTTCGTATTCGTATAATTGCTTTCGGCTGAGAAAAAAAAAATGCGGTGCTTTGCTTTCTGGGCAGCCCTCATAAATACCATGGAGGAAGAATAATGGGAGTCCAGGGGTGTCACCCACGGACAATCGCCAGGCGCCATTGAAACTGCATTATGAGGAAAAGTGAAGTGCCTAGAGGGAAGCAATAGGGAATGGATGGAAAAATTAGTTTTGGAATTTAAGGATTTATTTTTTTCAAAAGGACCATTACCAGCTACGCATATTACACGGTGTTTCATACCAATGGGAAATGAAACACCAGTCTATCACAAACCATACGAATATGTAGGTACTTGTAGCAAGTTCTGATAAAAGATGGAATAACTGTAGAAAGTAATTGTCCATGGGGGGGCAAGAACAGTTGTTATGCCCAAAAAATCAATGGATGGAACACGAAAATATAGGTTTCGTTTTGATTACATACATCTAAATGCAAAAACGATAACAGAGGTCTACCCTTTCCCAAACATCACAGAAATCTTGGATAATTTAGGGCAATGTAAATATTTTTCAACAATTGATTTGAAGAGTGGTTGCCACCAGAGGGAAGTTGCATCACAGGACCGACAAGAAACAGCGTTTTCGGCACCCTGGGTTCAGTACCAATTCAGAACTATCCATTCGGATTAAAAATTGCATTTGCAACGTTTCAGAGATTGTTAGACGGATTATTTAGAGGTTTAAAACCATGGCATTGCTTAGTGTATCTTGACGACATAATCGTCTATGAGAGTGATATGCAGCGGTTAAGGAAAGTATTCCTGAGGTTTCAAGCAGAGAAGTTAACACTGAGTATGGAAAAGTGATAGAAGAGATAGCATACCTAGCTCATGTCAGGTAGCTAAGACAGACGCATGATTAATTAGAACTGTATGTGAATATCCTGTACCAGAATCTGTAAATGAATTGCAGTCATTCTTGGGACTCGCGAACTATTACCGCCGGTTCGTAAAAGGATTTGTGGATATTGCCAGACTGTTACACAATTTTTAAAAAAGGGTACTAAATTTGTGTGGTCAGAAGAGTGCCAGCATGCTTTTGAGGATCCAAAATAAGCTTTAACATTGATTCTGATATTGGTATTTCCGGATTTTAATAGAGAATTTGTTTTATCGTGCTATTCATCAAACCATGCACTTGGCTGTGTGCTGTCACAAGAGGTAGAAAGCGTACAGCATCCGGCAGCTTACGCATCAAGGCAACTAAATTCTGCAGAATGGAATTATTCCACAACGGAGAAAGAGATGTTAAGGCTTATTTATGGAATTACATATTTCAAATGTAATCTTTATGTTAAAAAGTTTAGAGTAATAACAGATCATTTGGCGTTAAACTGGTTGTTTGGCACGATGGGCACGATGGGCAGTAAGACTAACTGATTTTGATTTCGAAGTTACGCATAAACCTGGGAAGAAGCACAGAAATGCGGATGGCTTAAGTAGAAAAGTAGCATTATTACATATTGGGCGTAATGAGCATAAGGAATGGTAGGCTACACAAAGAGCAGATGACGAATGCAAGCAGTATTTAAAGCAATCACAGCTTTGTATGGAGAATGGGTTTCTGTACAGAAAAACCAAGATGGGACCGCAGGTAGTGGTACTAGCGAAGCTAAGAAACAGAGTGCTATTGGAAGCTCATTATCACATATTAGCAGATCATGGAGGTAGCAGATCTACCAACCTACGAGTAGCGAAAAGGTATTGGTGGAGGAATACGTAGACAGACGTAAACTAGTATGTGGGGAATTGCATACAGCGCACAGAGAGAGTTGATTTGTGTCGAACCAGAGTATAGCCGCAGAGATTATCTGAAGCATTAGCACCGTTCGAATCTCTGGGGATTGATGTTTTGTGTCCATTCAGTAAAACACCTGCAGGGAATAACTACATGTTCACAACCATAGATCATCTTTCAGGATACTTACAAATGGTTGCAATGCCAACCAGCAGGCAACAACAGTAGTACTCAGAACAATTGGATAGTGAAGTTTGGAGTGCCTGAAACAATAATAACAGACCAGGGAACGAACTTAATGTCAGAGGTATTCAAGAAATTATGTAAGTTATCAATATGAAGAAGTTAAGGACGAGTCCTTTCCATCCACAAACCAATGGAAGAACTGTAAGGGTGCATAGGACAATCGCAAAGATGCTTGGATACTACACTATGTGATCAAAAGTACCCTGACACCGCCAAAACATACGTTTTTCTTAGTAGGTGCATTGTGCTGCCACTTACTGCCAGGTACTCCATGTCAGTGACCTCAGTAGTCATTAGACATCTTGAGAGAGCAGAATGGGGCGCTCCGCGGAACTTACGGCCTTCGAAAGTGATCAGGTGATTGGGAGTCACTTTTGTCATACGTCTGTACGCGAGATTTCCACACTCATAGACATCCCTAGGTCCACTGTTTCCGATGTGATAGTCAAGTGGAAACGTGAAGGGAAACGTACAGCACAAAATCGTACAGGCTGACCTCGTGTGTTGACTGACATAAACCGCCGACAGTTGAAGAGGGTCGTAATGTATAATAGGCAGACATCTATCCAGACCATCACACAGGAATTCCAAACTGCATCAGCATTCACTGCAAGTACTATGACAGGCGGGAGGTGAGAAAACTTGGATTTCATGGTCGAGCGGCTGCTCGAAAGCCACACATCACGCCGGTAAATGCAAATACGCTTGGTGTAAAGAGCGTAAAAATTGGACGATTAAACAGTGGAAAAACATTATGTGAAGTGGCAAATCACGGTACACAATGTGGCGATCCGATGGTAGGGTGTGGGTATAGCGACTGCCCGGTGAACGTCATCTGCCAACGTGTGTAGTGCCAACAGTAAAATTCGGAGGCAGTGGTGTTATGGTGTGGTCGTGTTTTTCATGGAGGGGGCTTGCACCCCTTGTTCTTTTGCGTGGCACTATCACAACACAAGCCTACATTGATGCTTTAAACTCCTTCTTGCCTCCCACTGTTGAAGAGCAATTCGGGGATGGCGATTGCATCTTTCAAAACGATCGATCACCTGTTCATAATGCACGGCCTGTGGCGGACTGGTTACACATCAATAGCATCCCTGTAATAGACTGGCCTTCACAGTGTCATGACCTGAGTCCTATGGAACACCTTTGGGATGTTTTGGAACACCAACTTGGGGCCAGGCCTTACCGATCGACATCGATACCTCTCCTCACTGCAGCACTCCGTGAAGAATGGGCTGCCATTCCCCGAGAAACCTTTAGAACCTAATTGAAAGTATGGATGTGAGAGTAGAAGCTGTCATCAAGGCTAAGGGTGGGCGAACACCATATTGAATTCCAGCGTTACCGATGCAGGGTGCCACGAACTTGTAAGTAATTTTCAGCCAGACGTCCGGATACTTTTGATCACGTGGTGTACTTTGACTCATATCACTCCAACTCATTTCCGTCTACAAATCAAAGCAGCATACTAACACAGGATTATCGCCGTAAGAAGTAGTTCAAATGGCTCTGAGCACTATGGTACTTAACATCTATGGTCATCAGTTCCCTAGAACATAAGAAGTAGTATATGGCCGTAAAATGCCATCACCGTTTTACATATTGAAAGTGAACGAGGGCGACATTGGAGAGTCTGTTAAGGAATTTGACAGAATGAGTAGGGAAATTTGGAGTAGGGTACGGAGGGCAAATAAACGAGGACTGGAGAAACAGGAAGAAGCAGTGGGCCGTACGGCAATAATGCCACAGTATAATGTTGATCAGTGGCTCAAGATACCAACTTCGCATACGTCGAAAGGAAAGACAAAGAAGTCCCTTGCAAAGTATCAGGGGCCATGCCAAGTGGTAGAGACTACGTCGCCAGTAAACGTCAAGATTCAATTGCAGACGAGAACGATAATTGGGCATGTAGGGCGCTTAAGACTTTTTCAAGGGAGTCCGGAAGTTATTCCGAGGATAGGAGATGCGGACTAGAAAGGGAGAGTGAGGATAAAGGCATCGGAAGATAAACAAGAGATTTTGAATGAAACGGTAACGTGGAACCCGTATGGATTAAAGCCTAGGAGATAGTCATTAAATATTTCTTTTATGTTATGTATAGATTTAGTGTAATTAGTACAAGCAGCTGCGGCGCAGCAATGAATTTAAGAGGGACGAAAGTATTATGTAATCCTTCCCATAGGTGAGGTGCAGAGAACGCGAGATGATGCTGTTCGTAGCGGGACTACTGATCTTTGTCGGGGGTGGAAGCGCTATTGAACCCTCGCCCGCATTTTGTGGTCGTGCGGTAGCGTTCTCGCTTCCTACGCCCGGGTTCCCGGGTTCGATTCCCGGCGGGGTCAGGGATTTTCTCTGCCTCGTGATGGCTGGGTGTTGTGTGCTGTCCTTAGGTTAGTTAGGTTTAAGTAGTTCTAAGTTCTAGGGGACTGATGACCATAGATGTTAAGTCCCATAGTGCTCAGAGCCATTTGAACCCTCACCTGGAAGGGGCTGTGCTCTTCGCTAAGCAGGAAGATGTAGCGGTCACCAGTCATCGCTGGCTGATACAGGTGGTATTCAGTGCCTAGTAGATGTGTAAAAAGATGAGAAGGTTTGGAGAAGCATTTGACAGATTCCGCCGGAGAACAGAAAGGCACATGATACTCAAAGGAAATATCGGATTACGTGAGAGAATACATGGAGTGTATGAGAAGTTAAGGAGTGAGATGAACCAGGTGCTGGGAATTATTCCACATACGTGAAGGATGAGGGGTTCGATCGACGCTGCATCTGAGTAACATTCAAAGGGTGAAGAAACTTTGCAAAAATTAAGCAATGGGGAAACGGGAACAAAGCCGTCGGTGATTGGCACACTACGCAGATTGGAAGTTTAGAGAAGGACGTATTGAATAACACACAACTACTGCGACAACTGACTAGAAAAGTAAAGCGATATGCCAGAGCTCCAGAAGGACTCTCTTAACCAGAATACCAGGGAACTACAAACTGAAGCAGAAATCTTTGATAAGTAAGTAGTAATGACAAAATGGTTGCAGTCCTTAGAAGATAGTGTTTGGGAAGCACGAGGGAAATATAGAACAACAGGAGGCTATGCATCAGGCAGCAAGAGGTCAGCTAGGGGTAGTGTGAAATCTTATGGGACTTAACTGCTAAGGTCATCAGTTCCTAGGCTTACACACTACTTAACCTAAATTATCCTAAGGACAACACGCACACCCTCATGCCCGAGGGAGGACTCGAACCACCGCCGGGACCAGCCGCACAGTCCATGACTGCAGCGCCCGAGACCGTTCGGCTAATTCCGCGCGGCAGCTAGGAGTATACTTGTTGTCCCTAGAGCAGTATTTAGAAGGTCTAGGGAAAGTACAGTAGGAAGTCCCGCTGAGTTCAGGTTGGTTTTGGAACCCTAGCACAAAAACTTACCTTTTTATTTCAAAGTAATCACAGTGAGAACTGATGAATCGAAAGTCTACACTTCCGTTTCTATATCAGTATCAGGGAAAACAAGCACATTATGAGTGCTACATAGTTCCTGTGTACCCTGTTAAGTGGGGGAAACTGAGGAAATTCGTAAGAGTAAAAATGCAACGACTGCTGTTAATTGAGGGTGAGGGAAAGTATATGGAAATGGAGGAAGAAAACTTACAAGAATATTATAGAGGGTAAATCACCGTCTGTCCGAGTATGGTAATAAGAGACGTAGTGAAATTGCTAAGGGAACAAAAGGAGGTAAGAGAATGCAATAAAGAAGTGACCGAGCCGGAATTGTACTTTCAACAGGTTGAGGAGCATTAGTTGTACACTACCTTTGACAAGCTGGCAGTAGTGGCTAGTTGTTTCGAGCAGGGGAAGCTTACGTCAGCAAAGAGGCTGGAATTAAACGGGAGTGGTTTGAAATTAAATGGAATAGCGAGCGAGATAATGGGTTCTACTTTTCGTCTGCCCGCCATTATTTCAGGGATAACACACCTAAATATTTCGCAGCCTCGTCTATATTTCCAGAGAAGTACATGGAAGTGCTGCCTGCCGTAAATATAACAAGCTGTGACGTCATCATAGTAGCTGCCAAAGACGTCGCTGGCAGTGGCATTTGAGTGACACCACAACTCGACCCTGCTTCTTGCACTGTCAGCAATGCCGGATGCTTCTTATGAGAGGCAACTGAATGCCTCCACCAAACCGTTCCTGATATACTACGGCTGATGGCTGGAATAAAGAAATTTGTTGAACAAATCTACTTTTGTCCTGAAGTCTCATGTCATTCTCCAAGGGTGAGAGTCCAACGGTTATTTTACATTAACTACGTGCATCCAGTGTCTGGAATTAATGCATTGGAGAGATTAACGAAATACCATTTTGCTTGTGTGTGACAAGGCCACGACAAATTCGTCATTTTCATGGAAAAGGAAAGGGCAGTCAACGCCACTTTTTATAGGTTTTTTACTGTTGTTTTCTTACCACCGAGTGTCTGTTTTAATGACTTACGCTGGGCAACATTGTGAATTGCGTCGTAGTACGAAAAAATGAAACTATAGCTAATTCCTTAAAATTTGGAACTATGGCATAAAGCAGATTAGCAGTTTGAAATATTTTTAGGTATGAAATACTCGTTATTTTACTTTCTGGTACAAACTTTCTGATCTTTGTTCATCCTTGGGGAAACCAACATATTAATTTCATGCAGTCATTCTCAGTGACGTAGGTACTACTGGTGGAGTTTCCTCTATGACTACTTTAAAATAAGCGTAATGATTTGGTGATCTATATAATCTGAGAGAAACGGGTGATATTGTTATACAGGATGATCTATTGATCGTGACCGGGCCAAATATCTCACGAAATAAGCGTCGAACGAAAAAACAACAAAGAACGAAAGTTGTCTAGCTTGAAGGGGGAAACCAAATGGCACTATGGTTGGCCTGCTAAATGGCGCTGCCATAGGTCGAACGGATATGAACTGCGTTTTGTTTAAATAGGAGCCCCCATTTTTATTACATATTCGTGTAGTACGTAAAGAAATATCAATGTTTTAGTTGGACCACATTTTTCGCTTTGTGGTAGATGGCGCTGTAATAGTCACAAATATAAGGCTCACTATTTTAGACGAACAGTTGGTAAAAAGCAGGTTCCAATGAGATACATGTTGTTGTTGTTGTGGTCTTCAGTCCTGAGACTGGTTTGATGCAGCTCTCCATGCTATACAGTAAAGCTGCATGTCCTCGGGAAAAATTACGGCTGTAGTTTCCCCTTGCTTTCAGCCGTTCGCAGTACCAGCACAGCAAGGCCGTTTTGGTTAATGTTACAAGGCTAGATCAGTCAATCATCCAGACTGTTGCCCCTGCAACTACTGAAAAGGCTGCTGCCCCTCTTCAGGAACCACATGTTTGTCTGGCCTCTCAACAGATACCCCTCCGTTGTGGTTGCACCTACGGTACGGCCATCTGTATCGCTGAGGCACGCAAGCCTCCCCACCAACGGCAAGGTCCATGGTTCATGGGGGAAGTTGAGATACATGTACCTTTGGAACTTAGCATTTCTGAGAGCGCATGCTGTTACAGCGTGATTACCTGTCAATACCACAGTAATGCAATAAATGCTCAAAATGATGTCCGTCAACCTCAATGCATTTGGCAATACGTGTAACGACATTCCTCTCAGCAGCGAGCAGTTCGCCTTCCGTAATGTTCGCACATGCATTGACAATGCGCTGACGCATGTTGTCCGTGGATCACGATGGCAAATATCCTTCAACTTTCCCCACAGAAAGACATCCGGGGACGTCAGATCCGGTGAACGTGCGAGCCAAGGTATGGTGCTTCGACGACCAATCCACCTGTCATGAAATATTCAATTCCGCTTCAACCGCACGCGAGCTATGCGCCGGACATCCATCATGTTGGAAGTACATCGCCATTCTGTCATGCAGTGAAACATCTTGTAGTAACATCGGTAGAACATTACGTAGGAAATCAGCATGCATTGCACCATTTAAATTGCCATCGATAAAATGGGGGCCAATTATCCTTCCTCCCATAATGCTGCATCATACATTAACCCGCCAAGGTCGCTGATGTTCCACTTGTTGCAGCCATCCTGGATTTTCCGTTGCCCAATAGTGCATATTATGCCGGTTTACGTTACCGCTGTTGGTGAATGACGCTTCGTCGCTAAATAGAACGCGTGCAAAAAATCTGTCATCGTTCCGTTCAAAAATGGTTCAAATGGCTCTGAGCACTATGGGACTTAACATCTTAGGTCATCAGTCCCCTAGAACTTAGAGCTACTTAAACCTAACTAATCTAAGGACATCACACACATCCAAGACCGAGGCAGGGTTCGAACCTGCGACCGTAGCGGTCGCGCGATTCCAGACTGAAGCGCCTAGAACCGCTCGGCCACACCGGCCGGCTTGTCATCGTTCCGTAATTTCTCTTGTGCCCAGTGGCAGAACTGTACACGACGTTCAAAGTCGTCGCCATGCAATTCCTGGTGCATAGAAATATGGTACGGGTGCAATCGATGTTGATGTAGCATTCTCAACACCGAAGTTTTTGAGATTCCCGATTCTCGCGCAGTTCGTCTGCTACTGATGTGCGGATTAGCCGCGACAGCAGCTAAAACACCTACTACTTGGGCATCATCATTTGTTGCAGGTCGTGGTTGACGTTTGACATGTTTCCTTAAATAACGTAACTATCCGGCGAACGGTCCGGACACTTGGATGATGTCGTCCAGGATACCGATAAGCATACATAGCACACGCCCGTTGGGCATTTTGATCACAATAGCCATACATTAACACGATATCGACGTTTTCCGCAATTGGTAAACGGTCCATTTTAACACGGGTAATGTATTACAAAGCAAATAACGTCCGCACTGGCGGAATGTTACGTGATACCACGTACTTATACGTTTGTGACTATTACAGCGCCATCTATCACAAACAGAAAAAAGTGGTCGAACTAAAAGATTCATATTTTTTACGTACTACACGAACATGTAATAAAAATGGGGTTCCTATTTAAAAAGCGCAGTTGATGTCCGTTTGACCTATGACAGCGCCATCTAGCGGGCCACCCATAGCGCCATCTGGTTTCCCCCTTCAAGCTAGACGAGTTTCGTTCTTTGCAGTTTTTTTCGTTTGATGCTTATTTCGTGAGATATTTGTCCCAGTCACTGTCAATGGACCACCCTGTATATCATGTGTCCTTGTAAGAACTGTTTGGCGTATTTTCCTTTATGTTTAGGAAAATATTTGCGATTACGATTTTACAGCGTGTAGCTGGAATCATCCCTGTTCGATAAAGCGGTCCCAAATTGGTCTAGTGCGATATGTGCTTTAACGACATGTCTTAACAGGAACAAACAGCCAGTGCAACAACAGCGGTTGAGTAGCGCTGCTGCATGGCGGTGGGAGTCAGCACAGGCTAGAGAGGTTTGGCAGCAGCTTGAGTACTGGTTATCCATGTCTTTTACTGCCCCTGTGAATACATGTAAATAAACCCAGTACCACACTAGACTAATGTTAGACCGCTCTATCGATCGGTCAAGGAAAATTTTGCTTTAAAAATAATTTTATTTGTAACGGTGTGGTGTGCGCACCGTAAGACCTTCAGTACACACACCATCATATTATTTGACTTGTCGCTCTATCGAAGTAGGTGAGTGTCAGCAATATGTCTCGTGGTCTTATCGTGGCGTGTTTGACTTCTGCCGTTAGGTCAGACGATAGAAATGCCACTTGTATGCTTAGAGTAGCAGATTGACGGTGACCAACTTTAAACAGAACTTGATTACTTTTCACACACATTTATTAAAATAATAACAAGCAAAAAATTACTAAACTTGGTTGTGGATGCTATTTACAATTGACAATCTGAAGTTCCTTTCGTATTGATACGTTAATATTATTCTCACATATATCTCTGATACCTGAAAAAAAGGGTCTATACATTTATCTTCGTGGCTATGTATAGAAATATGTTAATCTTATTAGGTGCAGACTGAAACTTGACTATAGACTGGTACAGACAAATGTAGAACTCGTACAGACTGGTACAGACTAATGCAGACTGACTAATCGGAGGTCTGTACACTCATTATAATACCTCGCGCTATAGGGTAGCAGCCTACTCACGCCGTAGTAAATTCACATCAGTTTTTCCACTGTGTGCCAGCCAGTACGCTGTAACTAGCTCTGACGTCATAAATGTTGCACAATACTTTTAAAATCAAGTAAATAACCTGAAACGGTTCTAGCATGTCAGGAGTAATACTAAATTAATATGTGTTGAATATCAATTCGATAACTTTAACCATTTTCGAAATTTGGACGTTTTTCTGTAAAAATCATTGGCGCAACAGAAAAGAGCTAGAGACTTAAAAATTTATATTTTGATTCCTTTTTCATAATAATTTAATAGAAACAGTACTTTGGATCCCACAAATTAAGATTTTAGTTGAAATTCATAATTTTCTGTTTTTTTTCTTAAAACCTAAGGAAGCAAGATAGATTAAGTAGGCTAATAAATAAGGCTAGGATGTTTAAATTTAAGTAGAATAGAGATCCTCTATAATCATAAAGATGTGAGAAGTTTCAATTGAATAACTATAAAACTATAGCGATAGCGTATCTCCAAAGGGCAAGTTCAGAGCTCGTCTGCTGCGTCTAGCGTAATTAAATTAATTCTCTCGCCCAAAATAATTGACTTAGCCACATCAGACTTTTATTATGATTACTTACCTGTGTGCTGATTGCACATTTAAATTGAGAGCTTCATCGGCCATCAGAAAAAGAAGCTATGATTTATTCGGTAACTTAAAGTGGTGCATTACTAGCCCAGCGGCTAGTGGGGAGATCCGATTTGATCAGGCGTTCCCTTAGCCGTCCGCACCGCGGCCTTATATATAAGAACGCTACGCGAGGAAGAAAGGCCCCAGTTCTCTCCAGACACTGAATAGCACACCATCTGTGTCGGGAGTCGCGTCGCGTCGGTATCATTGCTATAAACAGCCTCGGATGCCGTATTAAGTTACTCGGGATACGCGTAACCATGAAATCGTTTTCGTGTGAAGTGTTAATTCTGGGATAACTTTAACTATCTATCTTCAGTTTGCGTATGTCGTATTTTCACGGGCTGTCACGGGACAAACATTCTACCATTATTTAGCGTGGCGTTTGATGAACCTAATCGTCAAATTATGGCGAGCATTCACTTAAACATTTAATTGGGACAGTTATAGTTGCATCAGCACATTAGACTCTGAACTGCTCTGTTAGTCAGATTGTGTGGATTCTTTTTTCTTCATCTGTGACTTTCAGAATATAGCAAACGTTTTTTTTTCTTCACGATCGTTTTTGATTATAAATCCCAGACAATCTCCTAATTTCTCAGAGCTATAAGCTGTAGCTATAAGTGTGTTTCTCAGATGAAGTGGGCACTAGGATTTCTAATTACAGGCTTCACGTTTTGCTAATCACTTTCTGGTTGCCAATATTGTAGTTAGAGAGCCAGTGTTGAGAATGGAAAAAGATGGCATAAATAATAGGAACATTTTAACAACAATAAAATTCTACCCGCCGCTCCACATATGGTTAATCAGCAGGGAAATGCATCTTTTCTACATTACAAAACATTATATAAAACACAAAAATTTCCACCCTCCGCCCCACATATGGTGCATCGGCCGGGAAAGAAACTGAGTAATAGTGAAAGTGATTTTTAAATATTCGAATTCGGGAGTGAAATGCGACACGCAACTGAGTGACAGAACATTGATAGTGTTACGTGTGCATGTGGACAACGCAATTGGATTAACAACGCATCTGGATTGACGGAGTTGGCACTGAGTCTAGCGGCGCTGCCGGCGTCGCGAGAAGCCAGTTTCGCCTCACCGCAGTCGTCTGCCGGAGCAACCGGAGCTGCGCCTGCAGTTGCGGACCACGTAAACACACAACAGCCATCGGAGTGCCGTCTGCAGTTCAACGCGCTGCGTCGCATCAGTAATCCTGGTACGCCGCGCCGGCAACGCCATACGTCGTGCAGAAGGAACTAAGTTAAGTGAAAGGCTGTTAAAAATTTTACTGACCTGCACTAAAAGACAGTCGAAAATGGAACTGCCAGAAGAAACCGAGGTTAAACTTAAATTAGAACCTATGACTGTTGAAGGAAATGTAAATCCAGACAACGGTTCAAGTGTAAATATGCATGAAAGTAGTAATGTTAAAGTGAAATATGAAGTATTGTCTCCTGACAGTAGTGTGGGAAGGGGCAATGATTCAATAATAGAGACCCCTGTAGTAAAACAGAAATCAGAAATTGTTAATTTATTGGATGATAGTTTCTCTGTTGAATTAAAAATGAAACAGTCATCAGAGGTGGTCTAGTTTAAAAAGGATAAGTTAATTATGTCTGATCAATCAGAAGTTTCATTTAGTTTTGATGATTCTGGTATTGGAGCTAGTTTTTCGTCACCTGAGTGTGATAAAAAGCCAGCTAGTGAGCAACCCAAAGATACTGGGGCTAATGATTTAAATGTTATTTTACAAGCAATAGCTGCCAGTAATGCAAAAATGTCAGCCAGTAATGCTAAAATGACAGCTGAATTAAAGTATGAGATTGTGGCCAGCCAAACTAATTTTAATAAACGATTGGCGGAAATGGACAATACCTTCAAGGCTGGTTGCAGTAAGTTGAAAGAGGATCTGGACAGTTTGAATTATAAAATTGATTACAATCATGAGGATATTAAGAAAAAGGTTTCTCAACAATTTTCTGAAATGTATAAAACAGTAAAATCCGAAGCGGTTGAGGTTCACAGAGACTTCCAAATGGAAGATGCGAAGCTGGAGCACAAGTTAACAGAAAAGATCGAGGCGGAATCTGAACTGTGCTCAGATAGGTTTAAAGATGTTAATATAAAAGTAAACATATGTCAAGCAGATGTAGATGCAATCCAAACTGATTCTACTCATATTGTGCAAAGAGTAGATAATGTTGAAATGAGAGTAGAAAATATTAGTACTAACATTGCTAACATTGAGAGTAAAGTAGCTTCAGTAACTTCTGGTAATGGTAGTATGCAACAAGTTGTAGCCGCAAACGCCGCTTTTATCAGGTGTCGGCAGTTCTTGCGGTTCGATCCAGATAAAAATATCCACTCGCTAGATGTCTGGAACGATTTTGAAGATGTGATTCCACCAACTTGGTCTGAACTAGAGAAAATCTCATTTATTAGAAGCCATTTAGCAGGTGACGCCATGTGTCGGTCAGCTGATGTTACGTTGAAGAGTAAAACATTAGCGGAGTTTAAAACAGCTTTCATTAATGAGTATTGGTCTAGTAATAAGCAAAATGAAATGTTGAGAGAATTTTGGAGTGGAAAACGCTTCAATGTAGGCAAGGAATCTATTAAAGAGTTTGCTAGGTCATGGATCTCACGTTTGTCACATTTGGCCAAAAAACTAAAACCTGAAATGATAATACTAGGTCTTGAAGCCAAACTGCCATGGTATTGGCAAACTAGAATTATATCTGCCCCTAGAGACAATCTGGATCGTTTCATTGAATATTTGGAACGTCATCACACGCATGTACTAGCCTGAAACTTAAAACAGCGTCTAAGTACATCGGCAATGACTAGCAAATCACATATTTATGAAATCTTACAGCTAGTTACAAAATCATATTTACTTGCCTTAATATACTGTGACTCAGCTGAAAACTTAAACTAGCAGCTTGGATTTTTAAATTGCCTAATAAACAGTAACTCTTAAATCATTTAGACAAAATTACTTACTTATTAATTACAACTTCTTTAATGACCTCTTGGTCAGGCAAAAGCATGGCAATCTAGCAAATCGTTAAATATTACACTCTATATTTACATACTGTACAAATTACCCATTCTGTGGTATTAATCAATCCTTGGTTGGTACAATTTCAAGTCTACAATGTTCCGTATACCTAATAGTTTTCCTGAGCTTGGATACTGTAAGCAATAAGCATTTGTGTGAGGTATACCAATGACTTTATATGGTCCATTATAAACAAATTTAGAGTTTTCATTGTCTATCTCGCTCGATTTCTCATGAGCTTTTACAAGTACTAAGTCTCCGATTGCAAACTTAGCAGAACGCGCTTTAGCGTCATGACGACGTATGCGAGCATCGGCTTTTAGCTTCATTATTTCTCGCAAACGATCTTTTTTCACACCAATACTAATGTCAATCCACGGAGGGAATTTGACTATCTCTTCCACAAGTCCCGGTTTGTCTGAAAACACACTCTTATTCCTCATTATTACTTCATACAGGCCCCGTCTTTGTTCGTGTGTTACGTTTGACACACCGTCTACAATACTTTCCAATTCACTTTCTACACTATTGTCAATGCCGAGATTCCTCACGTTACAGTAGTTCAAGTTCATACCTACGCCAATGGCATCCGGCCAGTTAACAATATGTATAGGCTGGTATTGCCTTTGCTCATCATCTCCTGCCTCGTCAAAACTAACTACTATTGTTTTATCTTGTGACGCACATGTCAAAGTCTTGCTTTCGCAATTAATCACTGCACGGTACTTTAATAGCCAATCTAACCCGATAATTACTTCCGTAGTTAAGTCTGGCACGACGACAAACTCTTGTTCAAATCGTGCCCCACATATCTCGAAGTTGACAAAAATCTGTTTTGTGACCGGTTTACTGGCCTTCCCAGTAGCACCGATAATTTTCACTCCTGTTACTGGCATAACTACGATACCAGGTCTGTCTTTCAGTAACTCAAATATTTTCCCAGTTACAGCACTCAATTCTGCACCGGTGTCAATCAACACGTTTAGTTGTAGGCCGTGTATATTAACAGACACTACTATCTGTCTACACTTTTCCTCGACTGTTTCTTTATTTTCCCTCAGTAAATCCTCGTCTATATCCAGGTCATTCCAGAAAAAACCATCCGGCTTTTCAGCCTCTGTTCACATATAGTTTTAATTTCAACACGTTTGTCCTGAGGCTTAGTCTGTAGCTTCGCCTCCAATACCGAAACCTTTTCCTGTAACTCGTCAACTAGTGAGTGTTGCTTTGCTATCATTTCACTAATTGTCACCTTCGTTGATTCCACTTTGGTCAGATTGATCTCATCTGCCAATCTGCCTGGAAATGGAAATGTCGTGTGGCTAGGGCCTCCCGTCGGGTAGACCGTTCGCCTGGTGCAGGTCTTTCAATTTGACGCCACTTCGGCGACCTGCGCGTCGATGGGGATGAAATGATGATGATTGGGACAACACAACACCCAGTCCCTGAGCGGAGAAAATCTCCGACCCAGCCGGGAATCGAACCCGGGCCCTTAGGGTTGACAGTCTGTCACGCTGACCACTCAGCTACCGGTGCGGACTATCTGCCTGGAGGAATGTGTCCAGTAGTATCTGCAATTACTTCCTCTGGATCTGCAATGTTTTAACTGGAGTTTTGCGTCGGATGGGTCGGCTACTTCTACCACTATAACTTTCGGTAAAGTCTGCCGGTCAGGGCCAGAACTTTCCGTTACTACTTCAACATCCAACTCTTGCGGGACGAAACACGACGAATCTTGCTCGTGCTCCCCATTAACATCAACTATTTCTAGTAAAGTCTGCCGGTTAGGGCCAGAACTTTCTATCACTTCACAAATACTATCTTCCTGTGGGACGAGACGCGGCAAATCCTGCCCGCGCTCCCCATAACCACTTCTCCCGTACAGGCCACTATAATCTCTTAGTTCGTCGTATAAGCGACCGAACTGCCTTAACCAGACCTCATCCCTCTCTGCATCCCCTCGCTCAATGACGAACGTGTTATCCGACATCTGATCTTCTCTCAACAATTGCGAATCATTCTTAAACTCAATCTTCATTTCCGCTGTGGGTGTTACAGCTGCCACTTTATAATCGTTTTCCATAACACTACTTAAATTGTTCTCACTGACAGTGAATGTATTTTCTACCGCCGTGTCTACAGCTGATCTACTACTTGTGGGCGCACTCCTTTCTCCTAACACTGGCACACTCTCCCGCCGTTGAATATTCCATACGGAATTTTCATAACGACGACACCTGGGTTTTCTCCTGTTATTGGGCCTCCAAAATTTCTCCACGCCCGGTGGGCCGCTCACCAGTGCGGCTAATAGTTTCCCTGTCTCGTCCCAGCAGATCTGCTCCCCGGATGCTGCTGAGGCGGCTTATCGCACCCTCTGGCGTTATTACTATCCTGTGAAGCCCGTATCACGTTAGTATGATACTGGTTTCCGTCATTCCTGTTATTATTTGCATTGTACCGATTGTTATTACGGTCCGAACCATTATTGTTATTGCTGCCATGGTTGCGGTATGCATTATTCCCATGGTTATCGTTGTTGTGGTTGCTGTGGTACCCATTGTTGTTACCACGGCCTCTACCACTATCGATTATTGCGCCAATTGTCCTCGTCCTGAACTCTTTCCAGGAAATAATTGATTGTCCTGTAATTGCTTCCTATGTAGCGTTTTGTATCATCTGGAAGCTTCTTGTAGAGTTCCCAGACTATTTCGGATTCTGTGCGGCGATCACGCAAATATTCCAACTTGTGGATCCAGCCCTCACAAAACCCCTTCATCAAGCCGCGCGAATTCGCATCGAAAGGCCTCGATACGACAAATTCGCGCCAGACACTTTGCTGTTTTTGCTCTGACCAGTATACAGCCAGAAACAAATTTTTAAACTCGTCAAAAGTCAGGTTCGTAATGTTGAGGTTTAAGCCCCAACGCTTGGCATCACCAGCCAATACATCAATAATCGCATTAATTTTTCTCTCATTAGTCCATGATCTGAGTAAAACTCTTTCACAATTTTTAATGAAATCCGTCGGGTGTATACCGCCTTTTTTCAAGGGGTCGAACCGCTCCTCTTTCGTCAACAATTCCGAACTATGTGCACAGATTGGCACATAGCTCTGTTTTTCGTCAATTTTCTTTTCTAATTCCGACACTCTCGTAATTACTTGGCAAGTGGTTGTCGCAAGCATTTCTACTTCCCTTTTTTTTTCTTCGCAGGTATTAGCCTGATTCGTCACTTTGGTATCTACTTCGGATACTAAAGCCTTTAAAGTTTCCACCTTCTTTTGATCCTCTTTTTTCACTAATTGCATTTGTTCCGTCACCTTATTCTCGATGATCGCAGCAACTGCTTCTCCTACACTTTTCTCGATTCTGCTAATTTCGGAATAAAAACGAGTATTTATGCTCGCAATTTCCGCCTGAACGCCTATCATTTCCTGTTTAAGATTACCTATTTCGGTATTAATCACAACAATATCTTCTTTGATTTTATCAACTTTTGTGTTAACAACTCCAACATTGTTGTTAACAACATTAATAGCTTTGTTCTGATTGTCTAGCTTCCGTTCAATTTTTTCAGACTGACTCGTGATTTCGTTAATCAAAACATTCAATAAATCAGTTAAATTCCCGGAAACTAACGGTTTTACTTCCGTAGCGGCTTCCTCTTTAATTGTCCCCCCGTATTCGTCATCAAGGGATTCACATTTGATTTTCACTTCCGATTCCGAAACATTTTCTAAAGTTCGGAATTCCATTTCTGCTCTTTGTTACGTTTCGGCGGTCGCGTCTTTCATGCTAGCCGCCTGCCCCTGAACAATGGGTACGGCGGTGCGCGTTTCCCACTGTTCGACCGATTGTTCCGTATCCAAGTCTACCAAATTTTGGTAATCGTTGCCTTCACTCATTTTAATAATTTTCAATATAAATGCCAAATCTCAAATCTAATTAGGATTCCTCACACTAATATTCTCGCGGACGTATCGACCATTTCGTAACCAGTACTTTGTTACGAGATTTGCACAATGCAAAATTCGTGTCCAGAACAACCTCAAATCCGAAGATTGTCCTGTCACCAGGTCGCCACGTGTAACCTCCCCCTCACTTATCGACCTTAATGACAGTGAAAAATTAAACCGCGTGTACCTAATGGAAATTTGGGAAAAGCAATCGTCACCGAAGTTAATTTGTCGGTAAAGAGGGAGGAAAGGGTTACATCTAAATGAAAGGAAAAATGCAAATGAAACTGGTGGAAATTAATTTTGAAAAGGGGTAAAGTTAATAAAGAAAGTAAATGTGCGGCCGTTACGTTAACAATTAACTAGTGGTAATTAGATATTTGAGATTTGGGGGAAATTACGGTCGCCAGCCCTAAGGACAATTACTATAGTAACTGAAAAAGAATGGTTATTACACATATAATTAGCACTAGAAGCGTGGCAACTGAAGGTTGACATGTGTAGTGTGAAAACTGAAAGTTTATCAGAAGTAATAAATTTCGCTACACTCTGACTTAATTTAGCAAAAGAATTAATAAAACCGGAAAATCGAAAGTTAATTTAGTGACTGAAGTTAATAGTGAGCTTTCTTTCCCAAGCACATTGAAATTCAGTAAAATACGGTTAGTCTTGGACTAGCTCAAAAATCATTTCAAAAGCTACTTGAATCTACGCGATTTAGAAATAAGAGATTTAACTTTGGACTTGAATTAAATGATTCTGAACAATTAACAACAGTAAAATTTAGTATGTACCAAGCTGAGCTGTAGTCACAGGTAAGCTAAAATATGGTGACAAAACTCGCACTCATAATTTGTGCTTGTGTAATCTAAATATTGTAGCCAGCTATGAATACTTTAACTGAACTTTGAAATTAAAGCAGTGAAATCGAATTATATTATTTAAATGCTGGCGTTTGAATTTCAACGACACTCGGATTCATTTCGGAAAAGGAAGGGACCCTGCTTGGCAATGCAATTGGGACAATGAGCAACAAAGGTTCATGCTAAGTTGCTGTAATTTTGTGATGCAACAATTTTAAAAGCTGAGGTCTGCCATACAGTTCTAAAACTTTGCGAGCTTCCAGTCTTCCTTGTTGGTTGATTGAAGGTTTGAAGCCGTCGATCAGGGAGGTGGCGACAGTCACTCATTGTCGGCCGTCGCTGTTGCAGAAGCTGGATGTTGGCGCGCCTCCTTCTCGACACGGTCACCAGGCGAAACGGGCTCTTGGTGTGTGCCAGCTAATGCTTCCCGTCCGCGACACCGTGTCAGAAACTATCATACCAAGTCGAGCGCAATTACATGCTGCCAAACCCCGAAAGCGCGGCAACTGGCGGGAGCATCACACAACACACCTGCTCCACTGCACTACCCCAGCCAGACTCCCCCGCACTGCCCGCGCTCCACGCGGTAGAGTTCACACTACCAAAGATCCTAAACACTTTCGTTCTCCACACGACCTATCGATGTATTCGTTCGATAGTATAGTTTTCCCTAGGCCAGACCCAGCGTATAAATACAAATAATATTCACAAAACAAACCAATTATACATCGGCATAAATGCATATATATACAAATAGTAAAACAATCACAATATACAAAGACACAGAAATGTCATATCTTGAGGTAACAAAACAAGGGAAAAAAATTATAGTACAATAGATGGAAATAGGAGGATATGCATTTCCGGCGTTACAAGTAGTTACGGGAATTGGTAAGACAGATCAGAATACTCAGACTGAACATGTGGATGAAGAGTCGGTAGCATCTAAGAATACAAAAGAAATATTAGATCACTCACAGTATTTGATAGATACCGTGTTAGCGACGCTTTCTAAGTGGGAAGAGAAAGAGAAGGCGCAGCAGTGTAATGGTAGGGAAGAGCTACAAAATACTGAATTGTCAGGTGAAGAAGCAGAAGAAATTCATGCTTATATTTACAATGAGGATGATGTGCTCTTATGTAAAGTGCCTGTGCAGGATGTTGATACTGTACTAATAGATTTAGGACAGGAGGTAAGTGAGAATGTAGAGGGTAGCCTGTTGGGGGTCGATGAACCCAGTAGCTGTGACCAGTTGTCACTGGAGAAGGAACCCGACGATAATAGTAAAAGTGGTTTAGCTGTAACTAGTGTTATGCCTGGTCTGAAGGCGCAGAATCGCTCAGACTACAGTAATTTGGGTCCTGTTCAGCAAACTAAATGTAATGAAGTCGTGCGGTGTTTCGATTTGAAATTAATAGACCGACTGGAAAAGGCAGCTGAAAATGTAATTCAGGAAACCCCTACACACTTTGACCTAAATGTAATGAAGACAGATGTCGATCATTTTAGTTGGAGACAAATGCAAAAGGAACAATTGGATGAGTTTGAGGAACCACCTGTACAACCTAGAATAAGCCACCCTATAATAATAGTGAATATGTTGGGTATCAATGTACGTTGTCTCTTAGTGGAAGTGAGGTGAGTGCGATATCTCAGTCCTTCTTTATGCATTACCTGGTAAAGACAAGCTTACAGTAATGAGGGTATCAAGACTAAGAATAATTGGTGCTACTGGCAAGGTGTCAAAAACGGTAAAGCAAGAAGCTTTGCTGCCCTTTAACATTAATGGTAATTTAATTGATCATCCATGCTTAATTGTAAACAATCTCAGTATTGAGGTTTTAATTGGCATAGATTTCTTGTCAAAATATCATAGTGCTGTTGACTTTGAAAGAAGCCAGTTAAAAATGGTCTCGCTGATAACCGGAGTAATTACAGTACTTTTTAGTGATAACATGTAGTAACTAATGATGAGACTTGGGAGCTGCCTATAAGAGTTCTGAAAAATAGGAGATATTGGGACGAAGGTGATAATTTTAGTAAAAGTAAGCTAAACACAGAAGAAGAAGAAGAAGAAGAAGAAGAAGAAGAAGCAATTATTTTGGACAAAATAGACGCTAAATTGCAGGAAATAGATAAAATTTCAGCTAATCAGAAGGAAGAACTGAGACAGGTTTTAAAAAGGCATCATAAGGTATTTTCAAATAGACCTGGCGTGGTCAAAGTTTATGAATGAATTCTGTATGGAGGAGGTTGTTCTGTAACCTCTACACAGTGTGGCAGCTGTGTAGTCCCAGATGTGTGAGATCTTCTTTCCTTTTCAGGTCTCATTCATTCTTCATCTTTCCTATCCACAAAAAAAAAAAAAAAAAATCGACCCCTTCTTTCCAATACGAAAAGTTTCTGAAACTAATGAATGCTGTAGAGAGGAGGTCGTTCTGTAACCTCTACACAGTGTGGCAGCTGTGCAGTCCCAGCTGTGTGAGATCTTCTTTCCATTTCAGGTCTCACTCATTCTTCATCTTTTCTGTCTACAAAAATGTTGGCCCCTTCTTTCCAATATGAAAATTTTCCGTCATGGCTATCAAGCCATGAGTTCTATAACCATTCTATCCACCGATTAGTGAAGAAAAATACCTAATGTGACAAACCTAACAGTGACATAAACAATAGAGAAGTATGAGGTAATTAAGATACAAATGTATTTGAGGAACAATTATGTATAGAACCCCAGTAATATTGTAAGTACAAAGTGTTGTTTTATTTGAAGTGGTCCACCAACAATATTTAAAAAAGATATACAAGTTCGTTTATAAGCAGGATCTGAAGTGGCAGTGAAACCTATTGTATGCTGTAGAGCTAAGAGATTGCTTAGTGTTATGAAAAATATGCAGATAAGTTGTAAGAATAAACTCACCTTGTGTAGCAAGGAATGGCAGTGTAATAGAATTGAACAGTGTTTGTGGTTGAGACGTGAAGGACACGTCTTTGAAATATTTATAAGGTTGGAGCTGGCCGTTATTTGGTGTAGTGTGTGACAGGACACACCTACATGTATTGAGGTTATGAGTTGGAGGCGTGAATGCGACCATAGGCACCCTTATGTTAGATGAGACAGAGCAGCTCATGGTGTCCTATAGGTTTAAGGAATTTAGCATTACGCTCGTCCATAATTACTTAATGCACTTTAGTGGTAGGTCGAGAGAGACTACCTGTGGTTTCAGCGTCCGATCGAGTGGAAATGGATTGCCACGTGAGCAAACTGATCAGCTGCAATACACTATAGATATGAAATAAATGTGCTATCCTATACTTTAAATGTTAATAGAGTGAGTGTTAAATAAGTACATACACTAGCAACATAATTGCGTATCATAATGGCAGACGTGAAATTTTATTGATAGCTCAGCATAAATACACTTCGATGAAGTAAGTACATAATTGCAGACGTGGAACTGACACAGCAGCAGAGAACCAATAAGTGGATTTTGTAGTCAACTAAACGTAGTGTGTTTTGAACACTCAGAACTGTACTATTAGCAAAAGTTACTCACATGTACAAAGAAGCTGAGAAAACAACTACTAATCAAATATACTCATACTATCTCTAAGAATAAGGTAATCAAAGATGAGTCAGCTACGTGAATAAAATACAAATGTATCAGGAATGTACCGAGCATTGGTTCAGTGTTCCGGCCCAGAAATAATAAATTGAAATTAAATAGGATTCATGATTGTATGCCTTGAGCAAAAATTTTCTCTAGTACGTGACTAACGGCGTCTTGAGCCATTTGTTTACCGATTTTATGACAGTCAAGTAACGGTGAGAGTAAAATGAAAAAGGTTCTGTTAACTTTGTTCCAGTAACATATTGGAAGATAAAATGTATATCCCCATTTCATTGTGACCCACCCTTAGATATTAAGCGAACAGAGTCTGAGGCACTCTTTTTGTTTGTTCTACAGGACAAACCAGATAATGGCAGCCTGGTAGCTGCGTGAAAGCGTGGAGTGACTGGGACACAACTCACAGTGACCCCTCCCTTTTCCCCATGTAATTTAGAGTGAACGTGAAAGACGCACACCATAGCAACTTCCCTTCCTCTACCCTTGTGAATGGAAGTGTAGAACGCCAGCCAAAGCGGCTACAACCACGTGTGTAAAAATGATTTGTGAAATTTTCTTTCAGGTTTAGAAAAGACTGCTAAGATATAATCATCTGTTTATGTATCTTGAATAACTGTGTTATTTTCTTTGAATTTGTGTATGTAAAAATGTATTTAATGGATTTAAGATTTTCATAATTTTACATATTTTTATGTGTTTGTTTGTCTAAGGCAATATGTATGCCAAAGTGTTTCATTGATTTTGCTTAAATTTTGAGTGATAATATTGCTTAAGAGGCAGTGAACATGCCAGTAATTTAAATAATTGAAGTAGGTAATCAGTTTTCTTTTAATATTTCTATATGTTTACATTTCAATTTTAATTTTTCATGGGGAGTTAAGCTGTACTCTTGCTTCCCTTTTTGTAATAAATTTTTTTTCGTTCATTAACATTCAAAAACAACAAATTTAAGTAGAGAGTGATGTAGGGAAGCAGCCTACTCACGCCGTAGTAAATTCACATCAGTTTTTCCATTGTGTGCCAGCCAGTCCGCTGTAACTAGCTCTGACGTCATAAATGTTGCGCAATACTTTTAAAATCAAGTAAATAACCTGAAACGGTTCTAGCATGTCAGGAGTAATACTAAATTAATATGTGTTGAATATCAGTTCGATAACTTTAACCATTTTCGAAATTTGGACGTTTTTCTGTAAAAATCATTGGCGCAACAGAAAAGAGCTAGAGACTTAAAAATTTATATTTTGATTCCTTTTTCATAATAATTTAATAGAAACAGTACTTTGGATCCCACAAATTAAGATTTTAGTTGAAATTCATAATTTTCTGGTTTTTGTCTTAAAAATTAAGGAAGCAAGATAGATTAAGTAGGCTAATAAATAAGACTAGGATGTTTAAATTTATGTAGAATGGAGATCCGCTATAATCATAAAGATGTGAGAAGTTTCAATTGAATAACTATAAAACTATAGCGATAGCGTATCTCCAAAGGGCAAGTTCAGAGCTCGTCTACTGCGTGTAGCGTAATTAAATTAATTCTCTCGCCCAAAATAATTGACTTAGCCACATCAGACTTTTATTATGATTACTTACCTGTGTGCTGATTGCATATTTAAATTGAGAGCTTAATCGGCCATCAAAAAAAGAAGCTATGATTTATTCGGTAACTTAAAGTGGTGCATTACTAGCCCAGCGGCTAGTCGGGAGAGCCGATTTGATCAGGCGTTCCCTTAGCCGTCCGCACCGCAACTTTATATACAAGTTCTCTCCAGACGCTGAATAGCACACCATCTGTGTCGGGAGTCGCGTCGCATCGGTATCATTGCTATAAACAGCCTAGGATGCCATATTAAGTTACTCGGGATACGCGTAACCATGAAATCGTTTTCGAGTGAAGTGTTAATTCTGGGATAACTTTAATTATCTATCTTCAGTTTGCGCATGTCGTATTTTCACGGGCCGTCACGGGACAAACATTCTACCATTATTTAGCGTGGCGTTTGATGAACCTAATCATCAAATTATGGCGAGCATTCACTTAAACATTTAATTGGGACAGTTATAGTTGCATCAGCGCATTAGACTCTGAACTGCTCTGTTAGTCAGATTGTGTGGATTCTTTTTTTTTCACCTGTGACTTTCAGAAAATACCAAACGTTTTTTTTTTTCTTCGCGATCGGTTTTGATTATAAATCCCAGACAATCTCCTAATTTCTCAGAGCTATAAGCTGTAGCTATAAGTGTATTTCTCAGATGAAGTGGGCACTAGGAATTCTAATTACAGGCTTCACGTTTTGCTAATCACTTTCTGGTTGCCAATATTGTAGTTAGAGAGCCATTGTTGAGAATGGCAAAAGACAGCATAAATAATAGGAACATTTTAACAACAATAAAATTCTACCCGCCGCCCCACATATGGTTAATCGGCCAGGAAATGCATCTTTTCTACATTACAAAACATTATATGAAACACAACAATTTCCACCCGCCGCCCCACAGCGCGTTCATGTATCACTGCACGAGTGTTACCCGCGAGGAGAAAAGGTTCTATGTTAGGAGAAATCTCATTGGCTGCATTACATATTAATACGCGGATTGGCGGAAGCAGAATTTGGTCCGTCTCTATGGCTGCGCCATCTCATAGCGCAGAGATGGACTAGCGCTGCGCCTGTGCTGTTGTGCTTAGCGGGGCGCGCTCTAGTGGGAAAGTTGTGTACGCACTGACTACGCGGAACTATGTACACAACAAATGGGAAACAAACGGAAGCTGGGCGTCACTTGAGAAGCGGAATGAGCAGTGTTTGCTTGATATGATTCACACTAGACATTACAAGAACGAAGTTGGTCAGGCGAATTCCAGAACTGGGACCCCCCTCCCATATATTACCCTCTGGAATTCCATCTGCCACATTCCCAGCCCACTGAAATATTTGGCTGAAGAAACGAAGTTCTACATGCGAGATATTCAGCTAAAAAACGAAGTTTTGCCAAACTCCGCCTGCTCTTATGAGTAACGATTTTTTTTTAAAGCAATACCGAATTGAAGTGGTACTTGTCTTGTAAAGACGAGTATATAAGCACACAGTCACATAAATTAGCCATAAATTCTTTGATACACTATGTTTTGATATTTTTCAACACACAAAATGTCACTTATTAGTACAATATCTTTGCGGTATTTACCCATGAAAACTACCTTTTACTCCTTTGACGTATTTTGATTTGCGTCCTTGCTGTAAACAATCATTAACCTTTGCAGGTGCTATTAAATAAATGTGTAACGACAGGGAATATATGTGTAACACTGAAGCTCCGGTCCTAGTGGCGACATGAGCAGAACACTGCGCTCAGTCATGGATCCCGGAAACAGCGATCGTGTGAGACCCAACTCGCTTTATTTGTTCATGTGACCCAGAAAATGTTAGATACAGGCTCCCAGGTAGATGCTATTTTCCTCGACTTCCGGAAGGCATTCGATACAGTTCCGCACTGTCGCCTGATTAACAAAGTAAGAGGCTACGGAATATCAGACCAGCTGTGTGGTTTTTAGAAAACAGAACACAGCATGTTGTTATCAATGGAGAGACGTCTACAGACGTTAAAGTAACCTCTGGCGTGCCACAGGGGAGTGTTATGGGACCATTGCTTTTCACAATATATATAAATGACCTAGTAGATAGTGTCGGAAGTTCCATGCGGCTTTTCGCGGATGATGCTGTCCTATACAGAGAAGTTGCAGCATTACAAAATTGCAGCGAAATGCAGGAAGATCTGCAGCAGATAGGCACTTGGTGTAGGGAGTGACAACTGACCGTTAACATAGACAAATGTAATGTATTGCGAATACATAAAAAGAAGGCTCCTTTATTGTATGATTATATGATAGCAGAACAAACACTCGTAGCAGTTACTTCTGTAAAATATCTGAGAGTATGCGTGCGGAACGATTTGAAGTGGAATGACCATATAAAATTAATTGTTGGTAAGGCGGGTGCTAGGTTGAGATTCATTGGGAGAGTCCTTAGAAAATATAGTCCATCGAGCTATACTTGAGTATTGCTCATCAGTGTGGGATCCGTACCAGGTCGGGTTGACAGAGGAGATAGAGAAGATCCAAAGAAGAGCGGCGCGTTTCGTCACAGGGTTATTTGGTAAGCGTGATACCGTTACGGAGATGTTTAGCAAACTCAAGTGGCAGACTCTGCAAGAGAGGCGCTCTGCATCGGGGTGTAGCTTGCTGTCCAGGTTTCGAGAGAGTGCGTTTCTGGATGAGGTATCGAATAGATTGCTTCCCCCTACTTATACCTTCCGAGGAGATCACGAATGTAAAATTAGAGAGATTCGAGTGTGCACGGAGGCTTTCCGGCAGTCGTTCTCCCCGCGAACCATACGCGACTGGAACCGGAAAGAGAGGTAATGACAGTGGCACGTAAAGTGCCCTCCGCCACACACCGTTGGGTGGCTTGCGAAGTATAAATGTAGATGTAGATGTAGATGTACACATTTATGCTGTGTGGTTAGGTAAGAGCGTTTGAAATTGTTTTTGTTGGAGTAATAGAGACTTCAGGCACGTTAAACTGTTAGCAAATGCCTGTCTTACAGGATGGAGAGAGAGAAAGAGAAAGAGAGAGAGTGTGAGAGAGTGTGTTTATGTGTGTGCGTGTGTGTGTGTGAGAGAGAGAGAGAGAGAGAGGTCCCTAGCCTATCGGGAAAAGCTTGGTTGAGCCCTCTTGCGTTCAGTGGCGGAATAGCAAGTAATTTCTCCAGGATGGTTCCGAGAATGCAGTAATTTCACAAAGCGTTTGCCAACATACACATGTCAAGGGTAGAAAATACGTGGTGTGGACGTCAGTGAACTCTGTAATAAGGACTCGTATTGTGAGTTGGACAAACAAATCACAATAATACGCGGGCCGCCGAACCACTGTACTGAGTGTGGCGGCTCTGTAAGCCGAGAGGAGGGTGCTTCTGGGAAATATTCAGAGGCGGATCGTAGCGGCCGGTGGATTGTTTGGAGCGCTCGGTACGGAGTACTCCGCAGGAAACAGAGGTTTCCATTTCCGGGAAATTCCGTGAAATGTCGGACTGTTGCCCCCATGTTCAGGAGCGTGCGGCGTTTGGCATTAGGGCACTTGACAAGAAACACTTATCAGTCTAAACCAGTGGCCGTCAAACTGCAGCCCGAATCAATAGTTCGCGCGGCCCGCGTTTCTCAGCCGTGTTCTTTAATAGTATACATATAGCAGCTACCAGCGGAATCCGAAAAATACAACTAACGTAATGTGGTTCTTAAGAGTGTATTTTTCTTGGTTAATACAAACAGAAATACCCTAACCAGGACAATAATTTTTTAAGCTATTCTTCATTTTCGTTGACGTTGGTTAAGTCGGCCGTGAGCCAAGTAAGGTTTGCCGCTTACGTCAGGGGCAGAGTGGTATGTAGCGCGGCGACTGTGTTGTTAAGAGAAGTGAGAGGGGGAATATTTTACTGTTTGTCTTCCAATGTTGACAACCCACGAGCGTGCACAACTATCACCGATCAGCAGCTACGGTATAAATGTCTAACGGAAGTAACATGGATTCGTGAATGCGCATTTAGACGTGGTCATCTTCAAATGTGATACATGTTTGTAACAATATGAAATCAACTGACTGCTGTTGTCATGCAGTGTAAAAAGTAAATGAAACATAACGATAAACATTTAGCAAATATTTGTAGGTTACTAATTGATAGTAATATCCGTAGGAAAGGTGTGGTAATGTGGCCAGGGCTGGAAAGCGGTCATCGCATATTGTTTTGCGCAGGTGCCCGCCAGGAAGTTGATCGTAGTAGTTCTAATATACATCGCCACTGTTGTCACTGAGATTGTCAGAAGACACTTGTTCCATTATTTTTTGTAAAGCATTGCTTTTTTAATTAAAACATTCTTGGTTGCAATACATTCTTTTAGTAAGGATATAAAGAATAAAGTGCAACCAAGAGTGTTTTGAATTCAAATATTCTACATACGGTTGCTGTACTTTTTGTGTCGTCCTGTGTTGAATATTATTCTTGCTACCTTCATTTTATGCAGAGTAATAATTTTTTTACCATATCAGTGTCTAAACATCGTCTTTTGTCCTACAAATGTAGTTACTTCTTATTTATTTAAGTCTGATAGTTTCTTCTGTGGGTCACTAATGCCGACATCATGTCCTATCAGGAAAAATGGCCAATCTGTTTACCCCAGTAACAAAAAAATGGTTCAAATGGCTCTGAGCACGATGGGACTTAACATCTGAGGTCATCAGTCCCCTAGAACTTAGAACTACTTAAACCTAACTAACCTAAGGACTGAAGCGCCTAGAACCGCTCGCCCACACCGGCCGGCTACCCCAGTAACAACAAGATACTTCAGAAAAACACGCATAATGGAACACGTAAAACTGACTTCTAAACCGTGTTATATTCAAAGCTATTATCCACCATTGTATCACTTTGTGACAATTTCGAATTAATTAAATTATATTGTTTCAAACTGTCTCTTTTCTGTTATATTTGGCCTAATACAAAATTCATATTGCTTCCATGTGCCTTGTAGTTCCAGTTATCGTCTGACCATGCTGGACTTGTTATTGCCACAGAAGGTATGAGATCGAGTTAATATTGGCCCACCACATACGATTCTGTTCAATGCCCATGACAACGGTTGTGAACAACAAGTTACTTTCGGGGCCTGAAAATGTCACAACGTGGTCTCGAAACTGGTAGCATGTTTCAAAAGAAATAAAAGACATTAGATTCAAATACAGTTGCTGGTTTTTTGATCATTATTGAAGTACTACATATCCTGCCGCAGTCAAACTTGATGGATTACCGGAGGCTGTTTTGACCCAAGGTGGAGACACTCCAGTAAATCTATTCAGCGAAATCACAGTGGCAAAAACTGAAGTCCGCAGTTAACTCTTCACGTGGATCACCCCCTCCACTGGTGGGTACTGTTTCAACTTGTGCACGCTACAATTTACTGTATTACCCTCACAGACCAAAAGAGTCTTAGTCGTCCATGCGTTATCGCGAAGTGAGTGTCTTTGTGTCCGCCGCTCCTCGTCTGGCGCAGTGAGCACTAGTTTCCTGGAAACTACCCTGCCTGGCAGACGGATATACCCCGAATCATATGTAATCCCAGTAGGATCTTCCTATTTGTGTAACGTTGATTCATGAACGCCTGTTCCCAGTGACGTATATAGTCATAAATATCCCACTCTTAGGTGCACTAATTTCGTTTTATCATCTTCCATATAATAAAAAGTAGTAACTTTCCTGGCGTTTCAGGTGAACAGTGGATAGGGTGCCGGGAGTAGTGTATTGTCGAATGAAAAACATTATGGGTCACGTTACCCCCCTATCCAACGAGTCTGAAACCGATATAGAAGAAGATTCCGAAGAGTCATATGTGCCAGATGTAGACGATGTGTAACTTCCTGATCACAGTTCTGCATCTGAGTTATCGGGAGCAGAATTAGAAGAGATAACTCCTGCAGCTTTGTCAGGCGACGATAATCAACTAGATGGAGAGCAAAGGCCTTGAGAAACAGACGTTCAGTGACAAATGTTATAAAAGTACGGCTTTCATGTCAGAAGAGAGACGCTCGAGGATTACAAAATCCCGCTCCCAAAAATCTTTGGCGTATCTACTCCGACAATATAATAGAGGTCATTGTGTAGTACGGCAAAAATAAAAACAACCTGACAGAGTATCGTATAAAAACCTCAAAAGAAGAGTTATCTGCACTTTTTAGTCTCCTTATACAGGGTGTAACAAAAATATACGGCAAAAATTGCGGGATACATTACTCGAGCGCAGACAAAGAAATTATGTAATATGAACATGGATCTGAAAACGCTTTATTTCCACGTTGCAACACGTTTTTCCACCACATTGATCATGGGAAACAAATACGAACGGAAGTCACCATCATACCACATGCAACTCTTTCTCACAGGAGATGTTC
This sequence comes from Schistocerca nitens, assembly GCF_023898315.1. Classification (NCBI taxonomy): domain Eukaryota; kingdom Metazoa; phylum Arthropoda; class Insecta; order Orthoptera; family Acrididae; genus Schistocerca; species Schistocerca nitens. The sequence goes on along the minus strand of NC_064614.1, from coordinate 422,862,546 downwards.
AGCATGCCCTCCGTGGGCAGTAATACATGTATCATCCCACCGTCGTCGTGAATCTCGGATGCGCTGATGTATACCTGGAGTATTGCGTATGGTTTCGCAGCCCTCCATAGCACGGGCACAAAGACTCTTGTTCTGGGGTTCTACACCCAAGGACTTTCAAATGCTCCTACAAATAAAAGTCCAGTGTGTTCACGTCCGGAGAGTGTGGAGGACAGGCAGCTGGTCCATCTCTACCAATCCATCTGTCACCAGACCTCTTATTTAGAAGCCGACGGATATATTAACTCAAAACTGAGGAGGTATTCCATCGCGCATTAAGTACATGTTTTGCTGCACAGCTAGAAGCACATCTGCTAACTTATCAGGTAGAAAATTCTATACGAAATTATGATAACTTTGCCCGCTCAGCCTCCGTGGAAGAAAGTGATGCCCTACCAAAGTCACCAACAATGCCGGCCGAATCATTGACAGAAAATCTTTGTTGATGACTTTGTTGGGGATTGACGTCCACCCATGCACGCCGATTGTAAAAATTTTCAATCTGATCTCTTTGAAACGACGCCTCATATTTGATCAGCTCCGTTGCACTAAAATAAGGGTTGACTGTTGAATAAACCATTCGCAGAAGAGTACCCTTGCAGGAAAACCAGCTGCTGATAGTGCCTGCACACACTGTAAATGGTATGGATACAGTTGGTCGTCGTCTAGCACTCGCCAGACAGTCATGTGGTCAATATTCAGTGTTGCAGATACATGTCTTACACTGACACTAGGGTCGTCGTCAACTGCAAAGCACCTTAAATCACTTAATAAAAGCAAGGCGTCCGGTCCAGATTGTATACCAGTCAGGTTCCTATCAGAGTGTGCTGATACAATAGTTCCATATTTACCAATTGTACACAACCGCACGCTCATACAAGGATCCATACCTAAAGATTGGAAAATTGCTCAAATCACACCAATACCCAAAAATGGAAGTAGGAGCAATCCGTTGAATTTCAGGCCCAGATCACTAACGTCGATTTGCAGTAGGGTTTTGGAACATATACTGTATTCGAACATTATGAAGTACCTCGAAGAAAACTATTTATTGACACGTAGCACGGATTCAGAAATTATCGTTCTTGCGAAACACAAGTAGCTCTTTATACTCATGAAGTAATGAGTGCTATCGACAGGGGATGTCAAATTGATTCCATATTTTTAGATTTCCAGAAGGTTTTCGACACCGTTCCTCACAAGCGTCTTCTAACCAAACTGCGTGCCTACGGAGTATCGCCTCAGTTGTGCGACTGGATTCGTGATTTCCTGTCAGAAAGCTCACAGTTCATAATAATAGACGGAAAGTCATCGAGTAAAACAGAAGTAATATCCGGCGTTCCCCAAGGAAGTGTTACAGACTCTCTATTGTTCCTGATCTCTATTAACGACATAGGAGACAATCTGAGCAGCTCTCTTAGATTATTTGCAGATGATGCTGTCATTTACCGTCTTGTAAAGTAATCAGATGACCAAAACGAATTGTAAAATGATTAAGATAAGATATCCGTACTGTGCGAAAAGTGGTAGTTGAACCTGAATAGCCGGCCGTTGTGGCCGGGCGGTTCTAGGCGTTTCAGTCCGGAACTGCGCTGCTGCTACGGTCGCAAGTTCGAATCCTGCCTCGGACATGGATGTGTGTGATGTCCTTAGATTAGTTACGTTTAAGTAGTTCTAAGTTCTATGGGACTGATGACCTCAGATGTTAAGTTCCATAGTGCTCAGAGCCATCTGAACCATTTTTGACCATGAATAAAGAAAAGTGTGAAGTTATTCACATGAGTACTAAAAGAAATCCGATAGATTTCGATTATGCGATAAGTCACACAGATTTCGATGCTGTAAATTCGACTAGATACTTAGGGATTACAATTACAAATACCGTAAATTGGAACGATCACATAGATAATGTTGTGGGTAGAGCAAACCAAAGACTGCGATTCATTGGCAGAGCACTTGGAAGGTGCAACAGGTCTACTAAAGAGACTGGTTACACCACGCTTGTCCGCCCTATTCTGGAGTATTGCTGTGCAGTGTGGGATCCGCATCGGATAGTACTGAGGGATGATATCGAAAAGGTACAAAGAAGGGCAGCTCGTTTTGTATTATCGCGAAGTAGGGGAGATAGTGCCGCAAACATGATACGTGAATTGGAGTGGCAATCATTAAAACAAAGGCGTTTTTCGTTGCGACGGGATCTTCTCATGAAATTTCAATCACCAGTTTTCTCCTCCGATTGTGAAAACATTCCGTTGGCACCCACCTACATAGGGAGAAATGATCATCACGATAAAATAAGAGAAATCAGGGCTCGCACAGAAAAAATTAAGTGCTCGTTTTTCCCGCGCGCCGTTCGGGAGTGGAACGGTAGAAGACAGCTTGAAGGTGGTTCATTGAACCCTCTGCCAGACACTTAATTGTGAATAGCAGAGTAATCACGTAGACGTAGATGTAGATGAATTCCTGCCTCCCGTTGCGGTGTCCTCGTCCTTCTAGGCCTGGCCAGGTCGCGACTATCAGGCGTAGATGTCCCATGTTCTCTAAGATGATGATCAGTGACTTCAAACATTTTCCTATCGGCGCACCTTCATCCTGGAAATCTCTTCCGGAACAAACGTTGATAGCGAGCGCCATTGCCTTTAGCTAATCCATACATCAAATGGGCATCTGCCATCTCTGCATTTGTGTACACTGCGGTTGCACGAGCCAAGTCTGTGATTAATTCTACGTAGTAACCCATATGTGCTCGTAACGGTCGCAGTGATCGCGAGCTACTATGTCGGAAAAGAGTGTAAAGTGTTGATCAGAGCTTTGTGGTTTGATGATTCAACAACGAACAAACAGAGAGAGAGAAATTAGACCGATTTGCAGCCATTTCATCTGTTTTTAAGAATTTTATTGATATCTGTCAGCGGAATTACGACACTGAATCATTTGCTAGCATAGACGAGACCTTGATTCCTTTCACTGGTCGCTGCCCGTTCAAAATGTACGTACCCATCAAACCGGCCACATACGACATTACAACAATGTGTTTGACGAACGCGAGGAATTCATCGTGTATAACGCACATGTGTACGTCGCCAAATACAGTGACGGGGTAGGGCTCACTCTCGAGAACAAAAAAAGCTAAGCAAGCCCTCTCAAGCCGTAGTACGTTTATCGAAATGCATCTACAATACATATAAAAATTTCATCTTATTGGTCTTCGTCGGTGGAAATTTCCCAGCGCTTGTGGTACATCCGACTCACGAAAATTGAGATCATGCGGATAAACAAGCCACAGATCCCCAGGGAATTACTCCAGATAGGACCAAAACAGTCGATTCTAGCATCTACGAATCACCAATGAGCTGACTCTTCTTTCCTATTCAACAAAGAGGAACAAGACTGTGATTCTCTTGTCTACGACGCACATGATGATTTCGTCGACCAAAGGAATAACAAAACAGAAATTATTACATTTTGAAATGCAACGAAGTCAAGTGTAGATACACTTGACATGTAGTACAGCAATTATTCGTGTAATAGACGGACGAGAAGGTGGCCATTGGCTATCTTGAATCATTTGGTGTCAGTCAGTCGCTGCAAAGCCGATGTTTTGCACAAACATGTCAAGGACAAAGCTGCGTCCTCAAGATATTTATTTCATGGAAGCATTAGGCCTCTCACTCGTAGGCCTCTCATGAAACAATGACCCCAGACAAATTTACCAGACAGTTTGCGAACATTTAATGTGGGAAAAGTGAGAACAGATGGAAATGCTCGCGAAACAACACTAAACGATGAACCACCTCAGTGATTGAGGGGACGTCCGCCCCCGGTAGCTGAGTGGTCAGCGCGACAGGCTGTCAATCCTAAGGGTCCGGGTTCGATTCCCGGCTGCGTCGGAGATTTTCTCCGCTCAGGGACTGGGTGTTGTCCTAATCATCATCATTTTATCCCCATCGACGCGCAAGTCACCGAAGTGGCGTCAAATCGAAAGACTTGCACCAGGCGGGCGGTCTATTCGACGGGAGGCCCTCGTCACACGTCATTTAAATTTTATTGGGGGGACGAGTTCGAAGAGACCGGCTGGAAATACGTAAGAGTTGCCAATACTGTCCATACCAGAAGAAACGTAAGACTAACTATCAATGAAAGAAATTCCAAACCCCAACCTTCGTGGAATGCTCTAAGAAGCTATGCAACACGTGCGTAACAAGGATGTAAACTATTATTCGTAGGCAGTTATTATCTATTGTTTTCTGACGCATTTACTTGCTTTGTAATGGGTAGCATTTACTTTTGTATTAGTAATGAAAACAACAAAATTTATTTTCCTTTCATCAACTAGTTCTGATGATTGCGATTGATTGCTAGAAATAGCTCATGTATTTATTTGAAATTCATTTTAGTTCTCGTATGGTTCCATACTTGTTTGTTATAGTGTTTAGTTTGTTTATGTTTGCTTGTAATCAGTTATATTTACATAGTAATATTTTCTAGGTAGATTACACACGTACTTTAGTGAGTGTCATGTTCCTGTTATTATTACGTGTTTCAGTTCTTTGAAGGTCCATATTGTTACGGACTATTTTTGTATTTGTTACAATGTTTTTGTGACTCCATTATCCTTCGTTTTGTATATAATTTTTCTAATGAAGTGTATGTGACGTAGGTTTTCATATTCTGCATGGCTGTCATTCACACAAATGACTTACAAGATCCACTTTTCACATTTACCTAATATGTCGCATGTCCCTATTTCGTCAAATGTCACTACATTTGTATTTAAATTTTCGAATTTTTTGCCTAATATAATATAAATGTACTAAAAGAGAAAACACCACACGTTAACCATTGAAGTAGAACGTTAAAACCCCAAGAATTTAAGAGATATTGACATATTGGTTTAGCAGTCTGATAGGCAGGTGGTCCCTCCAACGTAAGTATCGTACACGTTCCCACCTAAGAGTTGAAGCGGCTTTGTAAACTTCAGGGTGGCTAGACAGCCTGAGACAAGTTCGTTGATCAGTTCAGCCAAAATCAAACACCGGTGAGATACAGCACTTCCCGCAGGACTGCGCCTTGACAGAGTGGGCTGATATGAGAAGCAGTCGGCATGGCATCTGGTGGTGATCGGCTGCGTGGTCGGAGGACACCAGGGAACTGACGACAGTTGATTGCGGTGCTGCCAGGTCAGCCCTAAATACACTGGTCACCGAGGCATACACGATCCGTTTTGGTGGCGCGATGTGTTTGTGGGAGCATAGTCCAGTGCGGCATTCTCCGTCAATGAGGCCGCTGATGCGCGCGTGCTCACCGCGTGACCTCTAGGCCGAACTGGCCATCTGGTTCCCGCCGCTGAACTTTCCTGAATGCCTGCCTTCAGCTGCTCTCCTGCTGCAGGGGTCAAGTGGTAGGCCACCCGCCATGCTATTTTGGCGGTGTGGCGTCGGATCATCAGGAGCTTCGCTTCTGTCGTGATGAAACAGGTAGCTGTGACCTATCTTCGACGTTATCTTTCAACAAGACAAAGCAAGAAAATATGTAACCTGTGCTGTACTGTATTCCATCGGTAGTGGAAATGGCCAATCAACACAATCAGACATACCAAGCGACGTGGCGCATTGGTTAGCACAGGAGACTCATATTCGGGCGGCCGAAGGTTCAAACCCGCGTCTGGCCATCTCGATTTAAGTTTTCCGTAATTTACCTAAATAACTCCAGGCAAATGACAGGATGGTTCATTTGAAAGGGCACGACCGATTTGCCTCCTATTTCTTCTCTAATCCGATGGGACCGATGACCTCGCTATTTGGTCCCCTCCCCCAAAGCAACCAAACAACCGCAATCAGACATCTAAGAATAGGCAACAAATTAATAAGTTTATTTACATTATGTACACGTAATTATTGAGTTATACACAACCTGGAATCCTGTAGGTTCTTCTGTGGTGCTACGTTATATACAAAGAGAGTAAAGTTCTTGATTGTAGCAAATATGAGGGGTATTCAACAAGTAATCCAACACATTTTCTTTCTGAAAACGCATTGATTTTGTTCAGGATTTCAATAAACCATATTATACCTTACTCCTCTGGCTACAAGACCCTAATTTTTAAACATAATCTCCTTTCAATGAGATGGCCTTACGCCACCTTACTGGGTTGGCCTGTATGCCCGCATGGTACCACTTTAATGGTAGACATCGGGGCCACCGTCTTGCTGCATCAATAACCTCCCCATCATCAACGTACTGCGAGGAACACCTTTGAGTACTCCAACTAGTGAACGACAGTGTCAGCACTATCAACAGAGACGTCCAATTCGGTTGTGATTTGTCAGTCATTTCGAATGAGAGTGTTCGCATGGGCCAACATTGCAGGAGTCACAGCTGTGGGCGCGGGAGATCAGACAGGTTTCCGAGACCTAGTTGCGATGATGACACAGGCATCGCCCAACGACTCACTTTGGTTCACTGTCAGCTCTCCGTGGACACTCTACGAGTGCCTGTGAAAATCTGCGATGCACTGGGCTTCCACCAAAAGAAACTCAGTGACAATTGTCTGCTTGGAGCGCAGCTCCATTACTGATACCATTTTGAAGGCTACTTATATCGCCACCACCTATCGCAACATCATGAAACTATAGGAGCTGAAGCAGGAACATTTCACGATGTCTCAAAAGAAATTCCGCAGTTTTTCAACCGAAATCGGCCGAGGAAAATAAAGGGTTGCGTTACTTACTGAACACCCCTCGTGATGTCGATTGCTGAAACACTTACGTAAGTCACTAACACATACTAATTTTTAGTAGCGTCGTGATTCTTCGATGTATTGTCCACGTTGCTGTCTTCCACAGTAATGTTGGTAGGTCTACAGACGCGCCGTAACTCGGGCGAAGCTGTGAGTGCAGCCGCTTAGAAAGATACGCCGGCCAATCAGAGTCGCTTGCAGTGAGGTGATGTCAGTTTAGCGTCATCTGTCGGCGTGTATGCGAGGCGCTACCTTCCGAAGAACAGCGAACAGATGACGAGCGAAGTTCGAACGGCGGTGCGCTGGCGGAAAGTGCCGCCTCTCGCGTAGCTGTTAGCGACGCGTGACGTACCGGATGCGGTGGACGCAGATGCCGTCGATATCGCATCCTCGTTACCTACCTCATCACAGAGAGTGTTCGACTGTTACCATAGCCAGCACATCTTCCAGATCTCTCTTCCGCTGAATACATCTGGTCAGAGCATCTTGCGACTAGAAAAAAGCACGGTACGGTCGTAGTACAGTTGTACGTAATTACAGAGCAGTATCGCTGATGTCAATCACTTCCAGAATTATCTGACATGTTTCATGCTCATACATTATGGCGATTTGGAAGATGAAAATCATCTGTATTAAAATCAACATGGATACAGTGAACAGAGATCTGTGACACTCAGCTTGCTCTATTCGTCCATGAGATCCAAAGCAACGTAGGTATCGGCACCCAAGTTGGTGCAGTATTCATTAACTTCCGGAAGGCATTGTATACAGTTCCACACTGTCATTTAGTGGGAAAATACGAATTACTGGACCACATCTGGGACTGAATTCAGGACGTTCTTGCAATTAGAACTTAACACGTCGCTCTTAATGAAACATAAAAAAGGTAATTTCAGTGGCATTCCAAGAAAGCATGATAGGAGACTTACAATATTCAGGATGATTCAGCTGCCCCTAGCGATATCGTTTTATGCAACCCCACACTACGTCTGTAACAGGAAAGATATCCAGACAGCCGACAGCCAAGTTATCGATATAATTTCCCTCTTAGAGCTTTGGACGACAGTTAGCAAAAAGCATTGGCGATGAATTACCGGCATTTTTTTGACCGAGGTACACCTTACTTCTGCCATATTTATCCAAGTATATTCAATGTTTCTTTGTATAATTAGCGGTGTAGCCATACAAATGTTTCAAATCGCTCTGAGCACTATGGGACTTAACTTCTGAGGACATCAGTCCCCTAGAACTTAGAACTACTTAAACCTAACTAACCTAAGGACATCACACACATCCCTGCCCGAGACAGGATTCGAACCTGCGACCGTAGCGGTCGCGCGGTTCCAGACTGTAGCGCCTAGAACTGCTCGGACACTACGGCCGGCGTAGCCATACGGTTTTTGGAGATATCTTTGTAAGTTTATTCCGTTTATAGTACTTAATCTTTTGTCAACCGTTCAGAAACTTTGCCTTACAGTGTTTCACCATCAGAAACAACGAAGTTAACAGGAGATACCAAATGAGAAGCGTGGAAGCAGCATCCCGGTATGTAACCCATTGGTAACATTAATATACGACTCGCCATGTCAGTTTGATAAAGTAGTTTTACAAACAAAATTTTTACGATAAGTCTAAGACGTCTTCGTACATTTTATCAATTATTTTGCGACTTTCTGACAATGTGCTTCACATCTCCAGAACGGTCTTCTGTCATGTTGAGTTGCATAAAACGATACCGGTAAAAGAAGCTGAATCATCCTGTACATTAATCTCTTCATTGGGTTATATACCAGAAAGCTGTTCAAAAAATGGTTCAAATGGCTCTGAGCACTATGGGACTCAACTGCTGAGGTTATTAGTCCCCTAGAACTTAGAACTAGTTAAACCTAACTAACCCAAGGACATCACAAACATCCATGCCCGAGGCAGGATTCGAACCTGCGACCGTAGCGGTCTTGCGGTTCCAGACTGCAGCGCCTTTAACCGCACGGCCACTTCGGCCGCCAGAAAGCTGTTACTTCCACACTTCCAACTTTGGCATCACCTGTTAATTTCGTCGTTTACAACATAGAAACACACTTTATAAGGCAACGTTTCTAAACCATTTACAAAAGATTAAGTACTATAAAGGAAATAAACTTACAGAGACAGCTCCAAAACCTGCATGCCATGCCCTGCTAAAAACACAAAGAACAACTGGAGACACATGGATAAGTATGAAAGAAGTAAGGGACATCCTGGTCCAAAAATACCGTGTAACTCGTGCGCAATCCTCAAGCGTATTTTTTTACAGTGTGATTCTGTTTGTTGACAGTCACCCAAAGCTCTTAGAGGGAACATGCACTGAGGTGTCAGGTCATGGGATACCTCCTAATATTGTGTCGTAACTCCTTTTGGACGACGTAGTGCAGCAACTCGACGTGGAATGAACTCGACATGTTGTTAGAAGTCCTTTGCAGAAATATAGAGTCGTGTTGCCCGTATAGTCGTCCATAATTGCAAAAGAGTTTTGCTGCAGGATTTTGTGCATGAACTGACTTTTCGATTATTTCCCATAACTGTTCGATGGTATTTATGTCGGGCGATCTGGGTGGTCAGATTTTTCGCTCGAAATGTCCACAATGCTCTTCAAACCAGTCGTGAACAATTGTGGCTTGGTGACATGTTTGGGAATATGAAGTCCATGAACAGATGCAAATTTTCCCAACTAGCCGACCATAACCATTTCCAGTCAACGATCGATTCATCTGGGCCAGAGGATCCAGTCCATTTCATGTAAACACAGCCCACACCATTGTGGACACACCACCAACTTGCACTATGCCTTGGTAATAATTTGAGTCCGCGGCATCGTAGGCTCTGCGCCACACTCGAACCTTCCCAACAGCTCTTACCAAATGAAATCTGAACCCATCTGACCAGGACACGGTTTTCCAGTGTCTAGCGTCAAACTGATATGGCCACGCGCCCAGGAGAAGCACTGCAGGCGATGTCGTGCTGTTAGCAAAGGCAGCCGCGTTGTCGTCTGCTGTGGAAGCCCAATAATGCCAAATTCCGCCTCACTGTCCTAACGGTCAAGTTCTTCATGCGTCCGACATTGATTTCTGAGGCTATATCACGCAGTGTCAATTGTCTATTAGCTGTGACAACTCGACACGAACGCGGCTGCTCTCGGCCATTAAGTGAAGGCCGTCGGCCCCAGCGTTGTACGTGGTGAGAGGTAATGCATGAAATTTGGTATTCTCGGGACATTCCTGCTACTATGGATCTCGAAATATTGAATTCCTAACTATTTCCGAAACGGAATGCTCCAGCGTCTAGTTTCAACTACCATTCCGCGTTCGAAGTGTGTCAAATTCTGTCGTGCAGCCATAATCACGTCACAAAGCTTTTCACATAGATCATATCAGTACAAATTATATCTCCACCAATGCACTGCCTTTTTTATACAGGGTTATTACAAATGATTGAAGCGATTTCACAGCTCTACAATAACTTTATTATTTGAGATATTTTCACAATGCTTTGCACACACATACAAAAACTCAAAAAGTTTTTTTAGGCCTTCACAAATGTTCGATATGTGCCCCTTTAGTGATTCGGCAGACATCAAGCCGGCGCAGCATGTCCCCGTCAATGAGTTCAAAAGCATCGTTGATGCGAGTTCGCAGTTCTGGCACATTTCTTGGTAGAGGAGGTTTAAACACTGAATCTTTCACATACCCCCACAGAAAGAAATCGCATGGGGTTAAGTCGGGAGAGCGTGGAGGCCATGACATGAATTGCTGATCATGATCTCCACGACGACCGATCCATCGGTTTTCCAATCTCCTGTTTAAGAAATGCCGAACATCACGATGGAAGTGCGGTGGAGCACCATCCTGTTGAAAGATGAAGTCGGCGCTGTCTGTCTCCAGTTGTGGCATGAGCCAATTTTCCAGCATGTCCAGATACACGTGCCCTGTAACGTTTTTTTCGCAGAAGAAAAAGGGGCCATAAACTTTAAACCGTGAGATTGCACAAAACACGTTAACTTTTGGTGAATTGCGAATTTGCTGCACGAATGTGTGAGGATTCTCTACCGCCCAGATTCGCGCATTGTGTCTGTTCACTTCACCACTAAGAAAAAATGTTGCTTCATCACTGAAAACAAGTTTCGCACCGAACGCATCCTCTTCCATGAGCTGTTGCAACCGCGCCGAAAATTCAAAGCGTTTGACTTTGTCATCGGGTGTCTGGGCTTGTAGCAATTGTAAACGGTAAGGCTTCTGCTTTAGCCTTTTCCGTAAGATTTTCCAAACCGTCGGCTGTGGTACGTTTAGCTCCCTGCTTGCTTTATTCGTCGACTTCCGCGGGCTACGCGTGAAACTTGCCCGCACGCGTTCAACCGTTTCTTCGCTCACTGCAGGCCGACCCGTTGATTTCCCCATACAGAGGCATCCAGAAGCTTTAAACTGCGCACACCATCGCCGAATGGAGTTAGCACTTGGTGGATCTTTGTTGATCTTCGTCCTGAAGTGTCGTTGCACTGTTATGACTGACTGATGTGAGTGCATTTCAAGCACGACATACGCTTTCTCGGCTCCTGTTGCCATTTTGTCTCACTGCGCTCTCGAGCGCTCTGGCGGCAGAAACCTGAAGTGCGGCTTCAGCCGAACAAAACTTTATGAGTTTTTCTACATATCTGTAGTGTGTCGTGACCATATGTCAATGAATGGAGCTACAGTATATTTATGAAATCGCTTCAATCATTTGTAAAAGCCCTGCATCTTGTGTATGCTACACTGCCGCCATCTGTATATGTTCACATCGCTATCCCACGGTTGATTACGAGGCTATCGCCTGTCTGTATACCATTCCTAATGCAGACGTAGTGAGGATTACATAAAACGACATTGGCAGGGGCAGCCTGTACGTAAATGATCCAGAAGACAACTTTGGAACTCCATGAGGCCCTTCACAGATGGTAAGAAGATGTCGACGCAAGAATAATCTAGCAAATTGCAATAACACATGCAGAGGATTAGTGACTGGTGCAGGGACTGAAGTTGAACCTTGAACGTCAGTAAATGTAGCTTGCTGGGCATAAATAGGCGAAGAAATCCACTACTGCGTGATTACACTATTTGCGAGAAACCGCTATAAGCATGGACTACAGCAATATAACTACGAGTAAATCATCCAGGGTTACCTGAAATGGGATGACCACATGAAAGAAATTGTAGGGAAAGCGGTGGCACGCATAAACTTCATTTTCAGAATCTTAATGTCATGTTATTCGGCCGCGAAAAGAGTGGCTTACAAAACACTTGTCAGGCCGAATGTTGACTGTTGCTCATCAGTCTGGGACACTTACCAGGTTGGATTAAAAGAAGAGTGCAAAAGAGCGGAGCATTTCATGATGGGATCTTTTCGTTGACACGAAATCATTACGGAGATGATCAATAGACTCAATCGTTATACGCTCCAAAAGAGGTGTTCTATATTATACAGTTGAAATTCCGAGAGAGGACGTTCCGGGAAAAGTCGGGAGGTATATTACTTCTTCCCACGTACGTCTCACGAAATGACCACTACTAGAAAATACGAGAAATTAGAGCTAATCCTGAGGTTTACAGGCAGTTGTTCTTCCCACACCGCAATTCGCGAATAGAAGAAAGAGGGAAGGGAAAGATATCAGTTCCAGATGTACCCTCTGCCACACACCGTAAAGTGGCTTGTGGAGTATAGGACAACCATCTTCGAACGCAGGTTCTCTAAATTTACCTAGCAGGGTTTTGCGAGAACTACGCCTTCTTTCTTCCAAGGATTCCCATTTAACCCTCTATTGCATGGTGTTGCCGTTTGACAACAAACCGTAAATTTACTAATAATGTTAAGGAAACCACTCTTACATGTATGACGCTCACACAGTCTGGCTGCATCCAGCCAGGCGGTGTTTAGGGTGATTATGGTGGCAGGATCAGTTCAAAATCGATAATCTTTGCTGAAGTTGAGTGTACATAAATACACGGGAAAGCATCTGAAAGAGTGAATTATTTCTGCCATTTAGACCACATCTAGTTAGATTTTTAAGGCATGTAAAATGATGCTGAATGATAGCACAGATAATGTTTCGATATCTCTGTAAGTGAACGATTACTACATAATCAATATTTGTTTACTAAAAAAATCTCTTGCAGTAGAGGGTTAAGTTCACCGAGAACTGCTGTTACGCTTTCGTATGGGCTACACCGAACTGTTACGATCCTAGCTGTCTCTGAATTCATTCGATGTATGTTTGCCACATCTATTTGATGACATTTCCGAATACAGGAAAGGCCGCACTAGTGTCTTGTGTGCGTTACTGCCTACAGATCCACCGTAGTGTAACTCGCCGAGATGAGCATTCTTTAGCGCAGGAAGGTGTCAACACAAGCCAGCCGCAAGATGTAAACAGTTCGACATGGCTAACTGGCCACCATAGGAGCGATCGACACTTCTGTGTGTGAGAGAGAAAGGAAAGTGTAAGACAATACCTCATTAAATTGCCTTCGTTACTCTTGTAACATTAAGTAAGATGCACTAAGGACGAAACAACGCATATCGAGGACCTGATGGAGCAGTTACGATATTGAAACAAGCCCGTTAAGTAAATATAGCAGAACTAGTGATTGCTGACGACTCGTAATAAATAGGACCGTTTTCGTCATTACAAATGATACGCAGCAAAGCCTCTCGCCTGTGCAACCAACAGCCCTACTAGTTATCCTAGGAGCAGTTAGTCAGTAGGATCTGCACCGTCTGTGTCATTCACACTTCTCTGATTATTGTAACATCTTGCGTACGATTGTTCCAATACTATCGATACCTGGCATAACGGCAGCAGTCTAGGCCTGAAGCTGCCAATAATGGGTAGTCCACGGGTCCACCAACATCATTCCAGTTCAGGGCACGAGCTGCTCTGATACTCTAGCATAGTACATACCGGAGCGCCTACCAAACCAGTGGGGCAGATTCAACATACGTCACGACATCAGACACGGGACACCAGACAGCGTGGGACAAAGCGGGCAGTACGCAGAGAGGGACAGAGCACTCTCAGGGTAGTGTGTGAGTCATTCACACACACCGCGATCACGCGTCTCTCACAATGGATCTGCCTCAACGAGAAGCGCCTACGGACTGACGTGCGGGCAACCCGCCAGACAACGTGTCGCCGGCCTAAGCGAGGGGCTGACACAGCGACCTGCAGGAAGCCGTTATCCTGCCACTGATGACAGCAGATTCCACTATGGCCCACGCAGCAACGGGCCATACTTGAGGCCACAGCTAAGAAATGTATATTTAATCATAAAATGAAACATAACTAGCCCTGAATAAAAATCTCCTAGTGTACATGCCGCGTCAATTCAGGATAAAACTCCAAGCTTTCGACCACTACCTCCATGGTCATCGTCAGTTTTAGCCCTGACGATGACCATGGAGGTAGTGGTCGAAAATTTGGAGTTTTATCCTGAATTGACGCGGCATTTACACCGAGAGATTGTTATTCAAGAAATACGTCGCGAAAGACTTTGAAGCCATATAACTAGTCTTGTTGTATTTGCATCAAACGACAACCCCACAGCTCTTATTCTAGAACGCTTCCTAATCTTAGTCTTCCATTCGTCTTCTCTAATACTGGATAAAGGTGATCGTCTCATTTCATATAATTTCTTAGTTCAAAATGGTTCAAATGGCTCTGAGCACTATGGGACTCAACTGCTGAGGTCATAAGTCCCCTAGAACTTAGAACTACTTAAACCTAACTAACCTAAGGACAACACACACATCCATGCCCGAGGCAGGATTCGAACCTGCGACCGTAGCGGTCGCGCGGTTCCAGGCTGTAGCGCCAGAACCGCTCGGCCACCAGCGGCCGGCTAATTTCTTAGTATTGGTCGTAAACAATTGTACGATGTGATGTGCTCAAAATGTTCACAACTGATCGTGTAATGAGATACTGTATTGATCTCTCATTTCGTTGTATGCATTGTCTATTTACTCACATTTAAGGAGAGCTGACATTCAATACACCACATGGAAATTTTGTACTAGTTGTTGTGCAGTTCCTTACGATCATCCAACGACGATACTATCCTGAACAGAGCAGCATCTTCAGCGAACGATATTATAGTCTTGCTGATCCTGTCTGATAAACCTTGCGTACACTGTAATTATTTTTCGCTTTCTCAGCGACCTTTTGACATTTTGAGGTGTCAGATATTCTTCCAGATATCTGCTTGTTTATACACAGTAGACGGTTACTCCAAATGATGGACCCATTTTCAAAAATTCGTACGTATTCAAGTACACATCCAAATGAACAAGCTTTATACCAATGAAAAGAGGAAGGTTAGGTTAGTGGTGTTTAACGTCCCGTCGACAACGAGGTCATTAGAGACGGAGCGCAAGCTCGGGTTATGGAAGGATGGGGAAGGAAATCGGCCGTGCCCTTTCAAAGGAACCATCCCGGCATTTGCCTGAAACCTAAATCAGGATGGCCGGAGACGGGATTGAACCGTCGTCCTCCCGAATGCGAGTCCAGTGTGCTAACCACTGCGCCACCTCGCTCGGTGAAAAGAGGAAGTTTCAATATTTTTGGCGGGTCGTGGAGGGTGGTCGGGTGGTGATGGTTTCAGAAATGGCCGGTAGAGTTCGCGCAGCAATAGGGCCGTAATTCCGTTTCGCAGTCAGTTGTGAATGAGATGGCGCCTGTGAAGCACAAGGTTTTCTGCGTTCTTGAGTTTGCGAAAAGTGAGTCGCAAATTGTAGTGCATCAGGCATTTCGTACCAAATTCTGTATTCAACCACCAACTCGCATAGGCATTGGTTTAAACAATTTACACAGACTGGGAGTGTGCGGAAAGGAAAATGCACAGGCCGACCGCTTGTGTCAGAGGATGATGTCTGATGGATTCAAGAAGGTTTTGTGCGCAGTCCCAGTAAGTCTACCAATAGGGCCATTCGAGAATTTGGAATACCTCAACCAACTGTATGGAAGGTTCTGAGATGGAGTTTGCTGTATAAGCTCTACCGATTACAACTTGTGCAGGCTCTCAACCCCAATGACAAAGAGAAGCGTCTCGCATTTTGTGGTTATGTGCTAGCAAAGACGGAGGATGACGCATTTCTACATCGCGTAATTTTTAGTGATGAAGCGACGTTCCACCTTAGTGTAAAAGTCAACAACACAATGTTAGCATATGGGGTTTGGAAAATCCACATTCACCATTGCAACACGATAGAGACTCACCGAAGATCAGCGTGTTCTGTCCGTATCCCATGAAAAGGTTTATGGACCATTTTTCCTTACGGAAAGAACTGTAACGGGAATCACGTACCTGGACATGTTGGAACAATGGCTGTTACCTCAAGTTATGCAAGGTTCCCAGTACTTCATTTTCCAACAGGATGGAGCTCCACCCCTACTGGCACCGTGATGTACGAGGCTTTTTGAATGACTCCCTTCCTCAGCGATGGATCGGTCGCAGGGGACTTGATGACCTGGCTCTGCACCTCTGGCCACCGAGATCTCCTGACCCCACACCCTGCGACTATTTCTTACGGGGTTATGTGAAGGAAGCTGTTTACATACTGCATCTACCAACCACTGTGAATGATCTCCGGAATCGAATCACTGCTGCCGTGCACTCAGTAACAGCAGATACGCTTTCGCCCGTGTGGGACGAGTTTGGCTACCGTGTCGATGTTTGCCGTGCAGCCGACGGTTGCCATATTGAACAGTTATAATATTTATCACATTTCTAATTACTAAATAATTATTAAAAGCTAATTAATTATTTATTATTACAAACTATTAAATTTATTAAATTGATTTCAAACATTATGGAAAAAAACTTTAAAACTTATTCTTTTCATTGGTGTAAAGCTTGTTCATTTTGGATTTGTACTTGAATAAAGACGAAGTTTTGAAAATGGGTCCATCATTTAGAATAACCTTTTATTTCGATAGTGTCACTCGTTATCTTCATCAGCTTGTACCTGAGACTACTCGTCAAATATTCTTCAACCTTTCATTCCCAATCTTTAGGGGAATGCATGGCCCAGTTGAAGAGTCTTTGCGGCCCATGTTCTACATTTTATTGTGTTGTGACACTATTTATTTGCCCAGTTGGGTGGGGATCTTATTTTTTTCTCCTAATTAGGACTGCTCATCGAATGGAACGGATCCAGTATTTATACATAAGTTCTTACCCCTCTATGGTCTGTTCCAGGCGTTCTCTGTCTGATGCGGTTACAGGCGCTTCCACTACGGTCTACTTCCGCTAGAAAAGTAATTTAGACGTTCCCTCTTTTGTCCGATGCGTCAGGCCGAGCGCTGACGTACCGTTTACGATCTGGCACACGTTTCCAGGAGCTGCCGTTCCGTTTTTGGACTGGTAAGGTTCTAAGTATTCCCTCAGTGGTCCACTCCCACTAGAAGCATTCTTTGGCGTTCCCTCTTCGGTCTGGTGCGCCAGGAGCGCCATAGCAGAATCCCTGACTCTACTGACAGTCGAGAATGCAAAAGCCAACAGATCGATTCGCGCGTGCGTCCGAGTCGCCGCCTGAATGCCGTCCGGCGGTGCTGGCGCCGCTGGCTGCTCCATCGGCCACCCTGCTTGCTCTGGAAAACTGCGACCCATTACAATTCCTATGGGATCGCAGCCTAAAGCATCAAACCAAACAATCACTGAAGAAGACAGGAAACAACGTGACCAACAAGCTAGGGACCACGCCACAAGGCGCGTCCAGTCAACGTCGATCAATGACATAAATACCCAGTCTGACGAAGACCACACACATAGCCATATCTCTCACTCTGACATTGACACTGACCACCTCCACGCGACTGACATTGACGCGAATGGCGTTTTCCAACTTGTCCGGCAGAAGAACACTGGACGAAAAAGGACAAACTCCCAAAACATCGACGTCATATGCCCTGTTCCAATAAATTTGACCCTCTCCAGATGGAGGCAGAACAAATGGACGTTACAAAATCGACGACTACAGGAACAACAATCAACCTGCCTTGCAACTGTCTGTTCATGCTCCGACGCCAGTGGCAAAAATTTCACCCATTATAAGTCAGTACACAGGTAGAACTGAAGAAACACGTCCATCGACCGATCGAAGCCATTTACAAAGATGATACCATCACATATATTTTGAACCGCTCACATATCAACGAATGGATCTTCGATTCTTCCAGGCTGCGGACATCTCATCCTGTCGCATTGACCACCGACTGATAAATCATGATTGAGTACGTGCCAGCTGAGATCACCAAAGAAGCTACTGAAAAAGAACTTCGATCCCAGGCATTTCCACAAGTTTGGTACATCAGCTCGAATCAAGGGAAGGACAGACGAATAAACTGGTTCCCAAACAGGTCCACTGTGTTATGGTCCCAGTCGATCAACTAGTCAATCCATCTACGATGTCAGACACATTCTGGACACCAGAGTACAAATTTAAACTTTTCGCACAAACGTAGGACCGCCACAGTGCAAGCACCGTCAGCGGTTCTTACACATGGCAACACTGTTCACTACCACCTGGCTGCATCAAATGTACTGGCAGTCACCCATCTGAGAACTGCGCCAAGACTGCTGCCCAGAAACCCAAGTGTGTCAACTACTAATGTGAGCTTCCTCCTTCAAGAAGGGGATGTCCAGTGTTTCAGCAGGCACTGAAAACCTACATAACACAAGTTCAAGCAGCACAACCCCATCAGCAGCAATTAACCTCAACCGCACTGGCACCACTTATAGACACCCAAAAGCATTTCCCATCACTGCAAGCAAAGAACACCCTGTCAACTTTTACAAGGTATTCACCCAACCAATGGAACAGACAACCACCCGTGGTGACGACTGCACACCCACCTACCTTCGACTTTAGTGAGCTGTCCCAAATGTTGTTCAACATCTTAGAATTTGAGTCCATACCCTGCCAAAAGAACTTGTTTGTTCTCAGGCAGCCTTTTTGCAAAGTTGAACAGTGCACCAGAAACCATATCAAAACTTCTCATCCTCTTTGACGACGCCTTGGAGATCTTTGCCTCCAACAATGGCCCATAGACATCCACTCTCTGTATCTTCATCGGCAATGGGGTACCTTGCAAGAAACTAGAACTCGAAGATTTCATCCACCGCTGCAAAGTGGATGTTCTATTTTTGACACAGACTCACCTCCGGCTCACACAGTCCTTCAAGCTCAGAAATATGGTTGGCTACCGTACTGAATATGGCAGCGACGATGGGGACATAGCCATATTCATCAACAAGGCCATGATGCATGCATCGGTCACCCCTCCTCACTTTGCAGGCGACGGCTGTCACCACCAGCAATGCCCATGGTGTCACCACAATTGTCACCACAATGACAGAAGCCTGCTTGAGACCAAAGAGAAAATTCGACAAACGAGACTTTACAACAATTTTTGACTGCATTCACCGGATCCTATTACCTGGAGATCTAAATGCTAAGCATCTAGGAAAGAACCCTCGCCGGAACAATCCAATGGGAGAACAGCTCCATGCACATGAGCGCCTGAAAACAATTAACTTTGGCACTAAACATCCGACGCGTTTCCTGCACGACAGGGCTCGACTTAAAGCTCTCCACCATGAATCTCGCTTCGCACCACCATCTGATCATTTGTACGATCAGGAATGCCCTGGACTCCCTGCGACTGCCCCTGTCTAGTGTTGTGTACTGTCATCAGTACCCTGTGTAGCTCAGAATGGTCCATCCAATGGTAGACATCTCCATCACTGATAGAATTGATGAGCCCATGTCAACTCTGACGGAAAATATCAACAGAGAGCATTCCGGCAAGCGTCAGAGCACATGACATACCAACAACACCATGAGACCTTCTCTCCCTCAACGCGTTCAAGAACAGGGCCAGATGGCGATGGCAGCAGTTCCGCAACCCTGACAATCGCAGGGAGGTGAAAAGACTTTAACGCGAAGTTCACGACCGAGCCTTAGTATACCGCATAGCAGTATGAGAGGACAAGTTGGACACTCTCACCGTGAAATCTAGGAACGAATGGGAGCCTAATACTATCCCTCCGAAACCCGCGACCTCCGAGTCTACCGCAACCATCCCACCACGCTGGACGAGCTTGAGTCGGCCATCTATGCGGCATCTGAATCCATTACCGTTGAGGCAACACAGGATTTGATGGCAAATTTCAGGTTCGTTTGAGTCATCCCTCTGCTCCGACTGTTGTCAGCTTTACGAACTATTCTGAAACTCTTATATAAGATTCTTACACCTCTCAAAATAAAGCAGCCATATGCCGATCTTATTTTGTGGGATATTTAATTTTGAAATCAGGGACTCCTTCCCTGGACCCCTGCACCACTGGCTCGGTTTAATCTACCATTTTTGATTAATTCAAGTGATCAGTCAGATTTTATGCCATTTAAATTCCATGCAAACACTTCTACGTCTGCCTAGACCGAGGCTAAAGTGAAATTAATCAAAACTACATATCGATATCTATCTTTTATAGGGAGTGAGCTTAACTATTCGTAAGCTGGCCGACAAGATTCCATGTGTCGCAAAAGTCACTGAGGTAGGGGTAGTAGGTGTTAGAGACGGACTAGGAAGTCAGTCGATCAGAGCTGGTAGAAGGTACTCACTTGAGCACAGTATTACACCTGATTCTCTCTGGAGAAAGGAAGCTAATGACTTCTCGTTTTGAACAGGGAGAAGCTACTTCCTACTGATTCTTACTGAGAAGTGACGTAAAATTCATTGACTGCTATCGAGTTTCTTGGTCGCACGACAAAAAAGTTAAATATTTGTCACAAAAAAGAATATGATTGTCATTGGTACTCGTTCCACGCACAGCAAATTAAGCTGTGTTCTTTGATCCCTGCCTAACAACATGCTCAGAAATCGCGACATACTCGGAAATAAACAGATAAATATTTGTGACAAGGAAGAATAAAAATGTCATTGATGCCCGTTTCACTCCTAGTAATTTAATTTCTCGTTCTTTAATGAGTGTGTAGTCAAACAATCGAACAAACTCACTCCTGAGAGACAGCACTCTTAAGTAAATAACATAGAATATTGTAGAAGATATCTCTACTAAATTAATAAGGAAATCCCAGAATCTTTTACATGTTGAATGTGTATCAAGAAATGTAAAAAAGTATTAGAGTATAGCAGCACACAAACATACTATACTGCTGTAACTCCATGTCTCTATCCCCTATGCTAGGCAGACCTCATACAATTATTGACACTTTCTTTCATCTTATAGTTTCCTGAAGTCTTTTACTACCGATTCGTAATTAACTGAGCTGTTACAGGAGGATCTCTGCCTGTCGACGTCAGAAAAGTCCTGCTGTGAGTGCTGTGTGGCTGGGGTTATCTGTGGAGCAGAGAGGATGTTGAAACACTATAGGCTGGTGTGGAATCTGGCAAGAGACTACCTGGGGGAGAGAACAGGCTGTCTACGGTAGCTGATCGGAGAGCAGGCAGTCTTTGCATTGCAGTCGCAGTGCTGTATTGTTAAACTATTTGTCTCTAGTATAAGTGAGGGGGTTGGTTTGGACGTCAAGATCCTTCCTTCTCCCCTCTTTAAAATTAGTATTAAGTTTGCCTTTTCTTATTAATTAAATATGTTTTAGATGTGTATCTTATGTACAGGAGTGTGACGTTTAATTGAAAAGTTAGTTTATATAGGTTTCCACCACTTTATTGCTTTTATATATTTACTGTGCACGTACACCAAGATTGTATAACAGCTGGTAGAGCGGATCAGCCACAACATAAAGACAACCTACCTCACAGTCGGTATATCCACCTTTGGCACGGATAACAGCGGCGACGCATCGTGGCATGGAAACAATGAGGCCTTGCGAGGTCACAGGAGGGAGCTGGCACCACATCTGCACACAAGTAACCTAATTTCCAAACATTTCGCGAAGGAGGGCGATGAGCTCTCTTTCCACATTGAATCACATCCCAGATGTGTTCGCTTTGGTTCAGATCTGGCAACTTGGGGGCCAGCACATCAATTGGAACTTGCAACAGTCACCTTGTCATATGGCGCATTATCTTGTTGAAAAATGCCACTGACGTCTGGTAACATGATCGTCATGAATGGGTGTAAATGGTCTGGAACCAGTTTACTCCTCGGCCCTCATGCTGCCTTCCACAAGATCCACTGTATTTATGGACGCCCACGTGAATGTTCTGCAGAGCAAATGAAGAGGCCGCCAGCTTGTCTCGGTTGCTGTTCCCCTGGAAGGCGACGGATTCGCGCCATCCCATCTGTATGCTGTACATTGTACAGTGTACAAGGTATCTGGATTCATCAGATCATGCAACGCTGTGCCACTGCGCCAACGTCCAGTGCCGATGGTCACCTCCCCTCTCCCCTCCCCCCCCCCACCCCCATTTCAGTCATAATTGCCGATGTCGTGGTGTTAACATTGACCCATGCATGGGTCGTCGGCTGTGGAGGCCCACCTTTAGGAGTGTTCGGCTCACTGTGTGTTCAGACACACGTGCACTCAGAGACACGTGTACTCTGCCTAGCATTACAAGTCTCATGTTCTGCCACATTTCATCACCTGTCCCGTTTCATCAGTTTGCCCAGCCTACGACTTCAGACGTCTGCAATGAGGGGTGACCGCCCAAACCCACGACGTCTGGACGTGCTTTCACTTTGGTTTCGCCACGTGTTGAAGACGCTCACCACAGCACTCCTCGAACACCCGACAAGTCGTGCAGTTTCGGGACTGCTCCTGCCGAGCCTCCCGGCCGCCGCAATCTTCCCCAGTTAGATAGGTCGCACGCCTTCCCCATTGTACACACGGACAGCACTCTCACTGGCACTACATGTAGTGATGGGGAGCTCGTGAATGAGTCGTTTAAATGAACGCTTCACTCCAGTGAAGTGTGAACTAACCACTCAATTTCAGTGAACTGGTACTTCAAACTCTCCACAGATAGTACACTCCACACTTTTTTTTCTAGTTCGTTCACTCACTCTCTTCCCCTCTCCCTCTCCCACTACATTGGCGCTACGTCACTCATTCTCCCTTCACTTCAATCCTCCCTGTACTGCCTGTCGACGAATCGCGCGGTGAAATACACTTAGAACAACAGTTGCACTTTGCTTTCACATAACCTAAATCGGCGAAGAAACCCCAAATTTCATTACTTTTACGCGATCGCGTGTTGCTAGCCATTGTATAAGCGTGAACAGACACAAAAACTGCTTTCGAATAAAATAAAGAGGGATTTTACCTGAAATCGTACCAATGACTACAGGCGACAGTTTACGTTTTGAATTTAGAGGGTTATTATTCTCAATAAAAATAAAATCTCCAGGAAAACTTCTGAATAATTACTTAGCGTAGGTATATAGACTTTGTGACAGTGGTAAACATACTCATTCTATTATGGATTAAATTTTAAAGCCGGCCGCGGTGGTCTCGCGGTTCTAGGCGCGCAGTCCGGAACCGTGCGACTGCTACGGTCGCAGGTTCGAATCCTGCCTCGGGCATGGATGTGTGTGATGTCCTTAGGTTAGTTAGGTTTAAGTAGTTCTAAGTTCTAGGGGACTTATGACCACAGCAGTTGAGTCCCATAGTGCTCAGAGCCGTTTTTTAAATTTTAAAAGGAACATAAACTTGGACTGCATTTCGTTGGTAGCCCTAGTTTTCAGTCCATAAATACAACAAATAAGGTTTCACTTGGCAGATGAAGACTCTTTTTGGCGCTTCATGAGAAAATGTCGAGCAAGATTAAACGTAATACCTTCTTTATATGTGACAGGCTTCTCTGTTTATCTTTCCTTTGTCCCCTTCGACCATCCTGTATTTAAGTTAACTCAGACGCTGTAAGACGCAAAACGTTGCGTGCACGTTACTGCATAGTTCGGCCATCTGTTGGTAAAAATATGAAGTATTACGAAGCTTTATTGTACGAGCGAGGCGAAGCGAGCGTAGCCGCGGCTGAACGGCGAACTGGGCAACTTCGCCAGGCTTCCGTACTTCATGAATGAACTACTTCATTTGAACGCTTCACGGCAAAGAGTGAAATGAATGAAGTACTTCACGGGAATGAACGAGTTCGACCCATCTCTAACTACATGCACCTTGCGTGTGTCTGACTAGCAGTCATTCCTCGCCAAGTGTCGCTGCTCTCTTCTGGACGTGTTTATATCCATAGTAGGTCGGCGGTCATAATGTTGGGACTGGTCGGTGTACGTAAGAGCTGGTGATACAAGCCGATTACCACTTAACTGCGTTAAAGTTTAGTGCGTTAGTTGCGCTAATGCTACGTGAAAGGTTCAGTATGTGTGAAGTCCACTGATATATGAATGTTTTTAGATTTGGCGTCAAAGACTTGTTTCAAAAGAAACAGAGAACTATTCTGTAAATGTCTTTAGTGATTTTCAAGGAGAAACATTTGTTTTCCTTACTGTGTTATGATCAACATCTGTGAAACTGTTCTTACAGTAAAGAGTAATACGCTGATTGTATGTTCGTCAACAAGTGATGGCTTGAATTATGTCCAATGAAATCACCAGCACGCTCAAATCCCCACGCCCACGCTGCCTACCGGCACATTAACAACTTAGAAAACCGTACCAAGCCTGACGTGTTTTTGATAGATCTTCAGTGCGCTTTTAACCTGAAATGGCATTTTTCCCTAATACGCGAGTTACAATACGAAAACAAAAATCCAGTATGGTGTCCCAGAAGATCCTCATCTGTCGATCGCTATCCAGTTTTATAGAGGATACGTCATTTTGACGTCACTCCCCAGTAAGAATCGGTTGAAAGTAGTTTCACCCTACTGGACAATGAAAATGGCGGAAATCGTCGTATCGAGAATTTTATCGGTAATCAGTTCAAAATGTTGAAATTTGTGTGAATTCTTCAGGGACCAAACTGCTGAGGTCATCGGTCTCTAGACTTTCACACTACTTAACTAACTTATTCTAACAACAAGACACCCACCCATGCCCGAGGGAGGGCTCGAACC
Organism: Schistocerca nitens; assembly: GCF_023898315.1. Classification (NCBI taxonomy): domain Eukaryota; kingdom Metazoa; phylum Arthropoda; class Insecta; order Orthoptera; family Acrididae; genus Schistocerca; species Schistocerca nitens. The sequence goes on along the minus strand of NC_064614.1, from coordinate 422,837,710 downwards.
TCTGGCGGGAGACGCCGCGCAATCCGTGACAAGGCGATTCAGACGGCACGGCCGCTCCGCGCGGCCAGTAATCAGTACCAACTGAGTTACAATAAAACGAACTAAACCACTGGAAAGAGTTTCCAGCAGGAATTTTTGATGACAGGGGTAATCGCTATTTCTGTTAGCACTTCGGGGTACTCGTATCGGTGTATTTAGATTTGACGTTGCTTTTGTAGCTTCAATATCGTAAAGAAATTTCTTACTGTTATAGTGAGATGACAGAGTGCCAGGATTTATGACGGATGTGGGGTTCACATAAAATTTACGTGGAGGCAGACAATGCAGACTATTCATGGAATGATAAGACATAGGAAGAGTTACTGCATAGTTTTAGATTTTGCAGTAGTTACGGCTACCTTATACATGTTTACTCTGAGATGATCCAGGATATGATCGTAAGGTGAGAGTGGAGGGCTGCGCATTAATTTTGACCATGTTAATTTGATTCTGATTTAGCTCGAACAGAATAGTTGAAGCTCTCAAAGACGACTGGCACTTGATCTTTCTTTGTTTTTTACGATGCGAGAAGGCGTCTTCACCATGCTAGTTGCGAAGGAGAGAGCACTGCAGAACATCCAACGTACTGCCCCAGGAAGCCTGAAACCATCACAATAAATCATTATCCCTTTCTTGGCGATAGCATAGTAAAGGCCCTGATGCTCCCTAAGACAATTAAAGAAAATCACAAACGACAACTTAATTTGTCCTCAAACGCTCTCCTATTGGAAGCTCGGGATATTTAACAATGTCCTTCCCTCAGGCTAAACATTCAGTACATATACGTTATGAGACTGAAATCCGCTTTAAAACTAGCAACCACTATATTCGCGGGGAAAATTAAAGAACGGCCTGCAAAATTACAAATGCAGCGGACGCATCATAGCTCGTCAGTAAGTTTAATAAAACTTGTCAGCCAGATAAAAGCAGCAATTAAGAATTATAAAAGAATAACTGCATTAGTAATAATAAATTCTCAAATACCCAACGCAGCCTTGCCAAACTATTAATAAGTCTTAGACGAAAACCTCCGAAAAGACAATACCGCAGTATACTGTACTGAAACACCATTCAAATATGACCACTAGGTCCATTACAATCAGAAGTATGAAGACGGTAACGGCAGTTTTCATCAAGTAATGCCCTTAATCCTGGGCCTCGCAGAGCTGCGCAATTTACACTCCACTGCACGAGCGCAGCACAATCACACAAAGGGCCACAAGTTTGCTTAGGATAAAGTTTGCTTAGGATAACAGGACGCTGTCGCCACCGTAAGCAACTACCTCGCGGCGAAATAAGTTTGCCTACGTAGGACTCCCATCTGCTGCTGCCCACCGTTGAGCAATCAGAACAAGTATGTGGTGCGGGTTAAGCCCCTTCCAGAGCGACCGTACCCATAATCATAATTACGGCCAACCAAATAACTCAGAGTCAATATCTAACTACAGTTATGCACCATTACTAAATTAACCAAAGGTTACTATATCGGTAATTATTGGATTAATGCATAAGGGCGTAGCGTTTTTCCATAAATTAAATAAATATAATAGATAAACATAACGGAGACATTAATCATCAGTAATACATTCTCTTTCTCTGCTTACAACGGTCTGCCAACGCTGGGGTAACTTTTAGATTTAGTGGTTGTAGAAATCAAGTAGTTTTAAGGCGAAGAACTCGTCGAGCCATGTTCAGAGCGCATTTTAATCCGGAAAAGAAGTTCTTTGGAGGTTTTTCCATAGACAGCGGGAAATGTAAAACCCTGATGGCACAAGATAAGGTGAATACGCGTAAGGTGGATGAGGAATGATGTACCAACCCAACTCCTGTATAGTGTTTTTTTGTCGCCTAGCAGAATGCGGGCGAGCGTTATCGTGGGTAGCATCATTTTACCCAGTCTTCCTGGTCGTTGTTCTTGGATTGCGTCGGCAAGACGTCTTGTATGTTGACATTAAATGTCATTAGTGATCGTTACACTCCGGGGAAACAATTCGTAGTACTCTCCACCGTCGCTGTTCCATCAGATGCATAACATTGTCGTTTGTGGATGCGCGGACGCCTTTGTGCGGGTAGTTGCCGCTTTGTTTGGGCTTAACCATTCCTCTCTTTTTCTTATGTTAGCATAAAGACATCATTTATTCTCATCAGTGACGATGTAGGGCAGGAATGGTCGGTGCTGTTCACGAGCCATTGGATGACGAGCAATCAGAAACGCACAATGATCACCCGATGATTTATGTGAGTTTGGCTTAGAGCAAGCGGTACCAATACACCCGATTTTTTAACCTTCCCCATTGCATGCAAATGTCGCACGATGGTGGAATTATCACAGTTCATTATATTTGTGAGTTCTCGAGTAAACTGACGTGGATCGTCATTAATGTCAAAACGATCCTCCTTAAAACGAGAAAACCATTTTCTTGCCGTGCTTTGTCCAGTGGCATTATTCCCACACACGGAGCAAATGTTTCTGGTTGCCTCCGCTGCTGTCACCCCCTATTGAACTGAAACAGAAGAATCTGTCGGAAACGTTCCGATTTCTCCACTTGGCGCAGGACACATTCCTGGATAGCAATCTCCCTTGTCGAAGTACTTGGTCGTTAGTGTACATTGCGTATCACCCTTTCCTCAACATCTGATGTTATGGATCTGGGTCGACCTTCTCGTACACAGCGTGCGAAACACCCGGTTTCTCTAAGGCGCTGATGTAACCGTTTAAATGTACGCCTGTCGGGCTGCCCGCGGAGAGAGCTTCTTCACACAATCGTGCAGCCTCAAGGGCACTGCCATTCGCTTTGCCACACATGAAGTGCGTGTCCGCGTACTCTTCATTGGTTCAACTTCTGTCCGTGGTGCCTTCACGTTCGTAACAAATTGTGAGGACGGTAGGCCATACTGCACGGAGGGGGAAAGAGAAGTAGTTGCGCATGCGTAAGAAAACAGATAGTCGATTCCAAATCTTGAGATACCAACATAAATACCGCGGTATCCAGGGGCGTTTACAGTTGGTTCCCTACTCGAATTAATGCGACACCTCGGCAACGGTTGATTTGCGGACCTATGTTTATTGCAGCTTTTTAGCTACTGTTGGCTTCCGCTTCCCATGTGTGAATTATTGATCATCACTTCTGAAACACACTACATGCTTCAGGAAGATTTGGTGGCTTCCCTTGGATAAAACCAATCGTAGAAACATTCAAAACATGCGAATTACGAACACGATGAGCATCGCGGAAGGCAGGTTTGCCGCATCGATATTTCCTCGAATGAATTTCGCTCGGGAAAGAAAAGTTGTCAACACTACTGAAGATTCCGTGTAATTGGCAATCATTTCGCAACAAGCCGCACATAAAGTTTCAGTTTTACGAGAACTGGCTCTTGCAATTGATTTGATCCAAGATACACTACAGGAATTTCACCGAAAACAATTTCAATCAATTTGTCCATTTATTTATTTTTTAATTCATTCACCAGACGTACAATGATTAGTAGACGAATATCGAAAAGGTTATTTCAGTGTACTTTCGAAAATATTCGTGTAGTAATCATCTACGGACTTGTGCACATAAATAAAAAACGAAATTTAAAAAAAAATAATTTTCAAGTTTCGACCACGGGCGCGGGAGTGTGCCACCACTTTGGTTCGATTGTTTATTTCCGAAAAGGCACATAAAGTACCTCGAAAACTTTGTGAAACGCCCTGCTAAACCCGAAGGACAGGGCAGGTAGTTGAAATTTTTGAAAGGGGCCAAAATGAGCAGCTGTCAGTTACACTCGAACACATGTAACTTTATTAATTAGACCAAACATTACAGTACAAATTCTTGCTTAGTTATCGGCTGAATACGCCAGACTATCTTATGCCTTAAGAGTACAACCACTTTAATTTTAAAAAACGGCTAAAAGCCATTAACTCAAAATTCAGACGCCAAAAAGAATATTTAGAAGGCAGAAAGAAGGCCTTCTATAATTTGCCTGAAGGCCCAAAAATCTAACACTTGAAAAGCAACAACCTTAATTTAAAGACGGCTGAAGGCCGATGATTTAAGACTCGAGGTAAAATTAAATAAAAAAAATTAAAAAACGGCTGAAGGCCCCATGACTTAAAACTCAAGGCAAAATAAATTTAAACAACAAAGCCTTATCTTAAATTAGGCTGTAGGCCCTAAACAACCTAACACTTGACAAGCAAGGAATTTTAATTTTAAAGTGGCTGAATTCCCATGACTTAAAACACCGCTAAAAACAATTCAACTTTAACTCAAAACCATTGGCTATGAGACATACAAAAACACAACAACAAATAAGAAAAGGCAGTGCAGCTAACGGCGCTCAGAAGTTTCGAGGGTCGGCCAGCACTTGAAATACTAACGATAACTTAGGTGAGACAGGCAGTCGGCCCGACCATTCTCTATCCGACGACAACCCAATCAACAGACAGTTAACAGACCCACCAAAAAGGTAACTTGCGCTCCACTCGACCAGCACACAACCAGTAGTTCAATGCAAAACGTAAAAGGCATGGACGCCCACAACCAAGCATACATTAAACTGTCAGACTACACACCGTGCTAGACAGCGACAACACGGTGAGGAAAGGACACTGCCTGAATTTACGTCAACGGCCAGGGCAGGTAACCGACACGTTAACGGCCACAGGGCAGAAAATTCCGCTGGTGTACTTCAATTACAAATAACCAAATACAGTTAGACTCCACTGGACAGTGGCTAAACCTTCACGAACTCGAACACACACGTTGTTGGTCACGGGAATGTCGCAACACGCAACAACGAGAATCAGACGGCACAATGTGAACAGTCTTGACTTGCTGATAAATTAAATCCAAACTGAACTTTTGTGTCCAGAGTTGATGAGCCACGGACCTCATAGCAATAGGAACAACCCCACACACTCTGACGCTGCGTAAAGACCACCAGCGGGCCCTGCCAAACTACGCCCTGCGGAGATTTCGTCGCACACCAGCACGGAGACAGAACTAAAATAACTGAGCAGTCGACATCACAAGCAACACACAATTTCACATCCACTAGGACGAAGAACGCAACCAATGCTAAAAGCAGTGACCGAGCAATAACGCGGCCGAGCCACGAGTTGAGACACACACCAGCAACCCATAAGCGAGCGGCGAGCAAATACACGTCGTCCGGTAAGATGACCAACCGACGATCACCCAAGACCGTCCCCAGTTCAAGTCACGTGTGCGAGTCACGGTTATCCAAGCCTCACTGCTCCTCCGACCCGACTGATTTCCGCCGCGTCCCAACTCTACGAGTGCCAGGTCCGAACTGCACTGCAGGCGCGTTCCAACATGCTGCACGACAGACGTCAACCGAGAAGTAATAGCAGTCAGTAAAGATAATGCGGCAGGGCTATATCGATAAGCGCTGCTGCTGCCGCTCACGGGCAGGCAAAGCAGCAACACAGTGACAACAGAAATTGAAACTAACGTAACGAGGTGGCAGCATGGTAAAAAAAAAGAAAAATCCAGGATGTAAAATAAGAGATGGGGCGAACACGAGCCACGCACGGTTCAATTTGAGCATTGTTTTCTCAGCAGTAGTCGACTATCCACGTTTAATCTGACTGAGACGCTTTCGTTTATTTCGACTCCTCTTCCACTGAGCGAGGTTTCTGAGAAATCAGGTTATGGCACTTGCCATGTTCTCCTCGTGAGAGCCTCCCAAGAGGCACTTCCTGCCTTGTGACCATTCCGGACGTCGACAGCGCCAGCCAATTATAGTGCGCGAAACACCACTGACGAACGGACGGCGAAAAAGGCGGAGGAACTATTCAGCCGGTGGCAATGGCGACCAGAGACTTTCACATTTTGCTCTTGTGTTGCTGGCTTAGCATCGGATTCGAAGGAAGGAAGATTACTTTTAACGTCCTGTCCATAACGAGGTCATTACAGTCGGATCACAAGCAGAGGTTAAGGAAGAATGAGAAGGAAAACGGTCGTACCCTTTTAAAGGAACCATCCCGGTATTTTTTAAAGCTGTTTGGCTAAATCACGGAAAGCGTGAATCAGGATGTACAGGCAATGTATTAGCAGTTGCGAATATGGACAATTGTCAGTTGTATATTGGAGTGACGACAATGAAAATTTGTGCCGGACCGGGACTCGAACACGGACTTGCAGCTTATCACGTGCGGTCACCTTACCATTCGCTAACCGAGCATGACTCACAGCCAGACCCAAACGTCCATGTGTCCTACACCATGTGTCTACGACATGTACTCGTATATTATGTATATCCCCGTGTAGGGGAGACATTTCGCTTGACAGTCGCTTGCCGGTTAGCAGCGGATAAATACGTATTACAGAGTTTGTGTTATTTCGAATTTCGATGAAAAGTACCTTCGGACATACGGATAGCCAAATGGTAAGGCGTCCGCTCGCAATAAGCGGGAAATTCCTGTCTGGTAAAAAGTTTCAATCTCGTCATTGCGGTATACATCTGATGGTTGTCCATACTTGCAACTGCAACTAAATTTCATGTATTTCGTAACGGCTGTAGTCCCCGCTGTGCGTGTTCCTTCACACATGCATGCATATCACAAGGAACTTTGCATCGTAATTCGAAATAAGTTAGCCACTGTAATACCGTATGAATCCGATGGGCGGACAGGGATTTGAACTGTCGTTCTCCCGAATGCGAGTCGATGTACTAAGCATTGTACCTTCTCGCTGGGTAGTCTGAATCGAGCTAAGCCATGTTGAACTTTGACTTGACACTTTGAATCAGTAAGCTTATGCTGGGAACATTACTGATGCACTTTCATGCAATGAAAGTTGCAATTATTAGCCGTTGTGCCAGTAGTTAGACACTCACTAGCGAAAGTTTTACTTTTTTTTTAGTAATGAGTCTTCTGACTGGTTTGATGCGACCCCCCACGAATTCCTATCCTGTTCCAACCTTTTTATCTCAGAGTTGGAATTGCAACCTACGTCCTCAGTGTATTCCAGTATCTGTCTTCTTCTACAGATTTTACCTTCTACAGCTCCGTTTAGGACTATGGAAGTTGGTCCCTGATGTCTTAACAGCTGTCATATCATCCTGTCCCTTCTTCCTGTCGGTGTGTTCCATATGTTCTTTGGCGATTCTGTGACGAACCTCCTCTTTGCTTACCTTTTCAAAATTCTTCTGGAGCACCACATCTCAAATACTTCGATCCCTTCTGTTCTGGCTTTCTTACTGTCCATAATTCGTTACCATGATATACTTTGCTCCAAATGTACATTCTTAAAAATGTTTTCCTCAAATTGAGACATATGTTTGTCACTAGTTACCTTCCCTTTGGAAGTAATGCTGTTTTTGTCTTTTCAGGTCTGATTTTTTAATTCCTCCGGCATGGGTTATTTTGCGTTCAAAGTACCAGAATTTGTTAACTTTATGTACTTCGTGATCACTAGCACTGATGTTAAGTTTCTCACTATTCTCATTTCTGCTACTTCTGATTTCTTTCGTCTTTCATCGGTTTTCTCTCCAACCGTATTCTGTACTCATTATTCTGTTCATTCCATTCGACAGATCCTGTAATTCGTCTTCACTTACGCTGATGCTAGCAATGTTACTAGCTACAAATTCCTAATATATTTACTCCTTAATTAAATTTATCATCAATAATAACTATTTTTCAAATCAAAGCCTAACTCATGAAATCAGTAACACGCACAACGGATATTGTCAGTGTTTGTGGTTGAATCTGACTTGTTTATACGTATATGTATGATACTGACATCAATGAGATTTTCACTCTGCAGCGGAGTGTGCGCTGATATGAAAATTCCTGGCAGATTGAAATTGTGTGCTGGACCGAGACTCAAACTCGGGACCTTTGCCTTTCGCGGGCAAGTGCTCTACCAACTGAGCTACCGTAGCACGACTCACGCCCGGTACTCACAGCTTTACTTCTGCCAGTACCTCGTCTCCTACCTTCCAAACTTTACAGAAGCTCTGCTGCGGACCTTGCAGAACTAGCACTCCTGAAAGAAAGGATATTGCGGAAACATGGCTTAACCACAGCCTGGGGGATGTTTCCAGAATGAGATTTTCACTCTGCAGCGGAGTGTGCGCTGATATGAAACTTCCTGGCAGATTAAAACTGTGTGCCAGACGGAGACTCGAACTCGGGACCTTTGCCTTTCGCGGGCAAGTGACAGAAGTGAAGCTGTGAGGAGGGGGCGTCAGTCGTGCTTGGGTAACTCAGCTGGTAGAGCACTTGCCCTCGAAAGGCAAAGGTCCCGAGTTCGAGTCTCGGTCCGGCACACAGTTTTAATCTGCCAGGAAATTTGATACTGACATGGTTTATATACTGTTTCGGAAAATACTGTTTTGTCTGTCTGGTTCAAATAAATCAAAACCGAAACTAGGCATCAAATACAGAAAAAGAGAATCTTGCAACTTTGGCTGTTTCTGTATCGAAATGGTTCACACGAGTTGCTGTCCTGCATTTATCACAGCATGCTGGAAATCCATTTCTCTAGTTACTTAGTTACATGTTTCATCGATCATTTGAACGATTGTTTTAGCGAAATGATTGTAACAAGTCAGTTTACAGGTTATGTTTACACATTTAGTGTTGGCATTGAGCTGAGCGGGAGAATTGATATTAGATTAAATTATAAAATTGGGTTTTCTACATTTGCTTCTTCGATATGCGCCTGTAAGACAGCGAACCGTCGCACATGAGTGTCCTGGGGGTAGCCAAACGTTAGGTGTCGTCATTGGCAGCCAGTTTCCAGGTCAACAGGCCCATCACCGACCAGCGCTTGCCTTGCGTGTTAGTAAACATTCCTGACAGCGACTAAACAGGCTGGTTTGTTGTTCGAAGAATCTTCGACAGCCGCCACGAGAGGCACCAGGCTCACCCACACCAGCGCACGCATTCACGACTGCAGCAAAAGGCGTTATCTCACCTTTGCGTGTCACGTGCCCGCAAGGAGGTCGCGCCGTATCTGTACATTGTGACTATACAGGGTGTAACGGCTACGCAGGCAGTTATTTTTATATCTGGTACCTTAATATGTTCGCACATCTGAGTGTTGGTTGTTTGCTCCCCGTGTCGAACAGTCTTCCCACAAACACGTCACAAACTTTACGGCCTGCTGTTTTCTCTACAATCGTAACTGCATCATTAAGTGGACTATGCCTGCCAGAATAGACTAACCATTCTGCATCCGCACCTCCACATTTCAACACTCGACCTAGTGCTCAGTGGAAAGTAAGATCCGATCGGTTGAGAAATTTTTTATTTGCAGTAGTTAGCCACACCTTCCAACAAGCTCTCTACATAGTCGACGCTTCGTCTGAGATGTTTGTCGTAGCGTTGCACCAACTTTCCAGTACCAAAGAACGCAGTCACCTGCACTTATGCCGATTCTCTATGCTGAATTGCAGTTCATTGTCTGTGCCAAAACGTTGCTTTCATAGCCACCGGTTCATGACAGCAGAGATGGAAATCAACGGGGGAAAAGTCCTGGCTATTTGGAATGTGATCAAACACTTCCTATCAAAAATGCTGCAGGAGCGTCCTCGTAACGCTATCAACGGGCACACTAGAGACACTATCCAACACACCTATGCAAGGGTTTATCGGATTTTCACAAATATAGTTCTTATCTAAATGCCCCAATGCTTACAGTTCATACGATTTTGCATGTTACTAAACTGGAACGGGAGCGCACCACGTCAAGGTGCATGCGGCCTTGCATGATATCTGACACGCTTCGTCAAGGCTAGTGACATTTCTGTGTGTGTGTGTGTGTGTGTGTGTGTGTGTGTCGCAGCTCGCTAGATGAAACAAGTACAGGACGCAGCACCTCGCGAAATGCAGTCAGTGCTGAGCTGACCAGCTGCGTGGCATCTCGGTGCTGTACAGTCTCATTATGTTAATCTGTTGATGCTGACAGTACGTGGATGCAAGACGATAATTATTCCAGCATTCTGGGGAAAAATGAATTATAAAATGGCGATTTTCTTACCCGTCTGGAAAGCAGTCTACGGTGGGCAGCTCGGCTGGCAGTTTTGGGGCACAATATGATCACAACATCGACAATGCGTGTCCTATGTGTTTGTTGGCGTCGTCATATGCTATCGTAGATCACGTTGTAGATACATGATCCCTATTTTAGTTGTAGATAATGGTTTACTGCGCGAGGATATAAAAGACGGGTGGTGGTCATTCTTTGCAGTGCTTGCAGAGATCGACCCTTTGGTAAGTAGTAGAAGTCTGCATTTCTTTCTAGGGTACGTGATAGCTGAGTCGGTGGCCTTAATCATGCTATAGGCATCCATATAAGTACTCAAAAGGAAATGCGTTATGTTAATTTCAGGCAGGTAATTTCACCAAGATTTTACACTTGCATTTTAGTCTATTCTATCACTCTTCGCGGCAGGTCGCTCTTGAGAAAGGCGATATGTGGATATACCAACGTTATTTTCGGTGCACCTGCAGCGCAGTAGTACAATATCTTCTGTGTATATGCAGGAGTCCGCAGCTCGTGGTCGTGCGGTAGCGTTCTCGCTTCCGCGCCCGGGTTCCCAGGTTCGATTCCCGGCGGGGTCAGGGATTTTCTCTGCCTCGTGATGACTGGGTGTTGTGTGATGCCCTTAGGTTAGTTCGGTTTAAGTAGTTCTAAGTTCTAGGGGACTGATGACCATAGATGTTAAGTCCCATAGTGCTCAGAGCGATTTGAACCATTTTTATGTGCAGGATCAATATTCTAATTATAAATCTAAGCTTAACACCCAAAACGTAGATGAACCATACGCTTCAAGACCTGATACAACAGTGTTTCGATTTCTTAGTTAAATAATTACAACTATAGAAAGGTAGATAGCGGTTTGCATTTGCTATACTTTTTTGCTTTTCTTAATATCTACAAAACAACATTGTTGTTGGTATTGGGGAGAAAAAACAATTTGTTTCTCCTGCAGCGTTAATAGAATACTTGCACAGTGGCATAGGTGAGGTTTACAGTATAGCATTATCTTACGTGTAATCCCTCTTACACCAAAGAAGCGTATAAATTCAGAATGATTCTTATACGTAAAATATTAACTGCGAGCCAGTTTGTATTCATTACGAGATAATACATGCGTATGGTAATATGATTTATCGACGACGAGAATGCCAAACAGCGATACTGTATAAACAGCTTTCGTATAAAATGTATCTGTGATGATCATCACCGCTCCGAGAATATTTTTTAATGTCTTCCCTTCTCTTTCTGGATGGAGACTGCAATAGACGTGAGTGTGATGTAGTCTGTCGCGGTTCGCAACAGTAACCACTGTGTGAGCTAAAACTGCTTTTATTTCAGTTTTGAGCATACTACCATTCCTCTCCTGATAAGCAAACATGAAAATATAATATTTAGCCATTTTAACTGATCTGGAGACTGCACGTTTGGTGAAGCAACGATCGGGAGCCTTCAGCGCTCTTTCGTACAAAATTTCAAATCACACTTTGATTTCATATCGACGGAACAATACGAATTTAAGTCTGCTCTAAACCCATTTAAGTCAGACCAAGCCTGCTCTAGACTCATTTAAGTGAAGCTAAGACGAATTTAAGTCCAAAATCGACAATATTCAGTCCAAGCAGGACGCATCAGAATCCAAATTGAATGCCATTCTGGCTGTAATTAAATGTTATCCAATGATAAGGATTTGATGCATTTGAAATGAAGTTCTCTCAATGGCAGTGTCCAGCAGCCAACAGAAAAAGGTTAACCATTCGGCTGCAGGAAGAGAAGTTAACGTTTCGAAATACAGAGCAAGAAATTTGCAGATGATTTTTCCGATGTGGCTTGATCAAAAGTATAAGCAAAACAATGAAAAGCCGGGATCTGAATTGAAGGTAGTAGTGCAACAAGTAGGTGCTGAATCTTTATTAGTGGGAGGAGCTTCAGGGCATGAAATTCGAGGGGAATTACACGAGATAAACAAGATATTCAGTAAGGATATTCCTGGATTATGTAGTGAAGTAACTACACAAATTACTGTAATGAGAAGGGAATTATTCACTGTACAAGAGTTGCTTCATGAGACGCCACCCACTTGCTCTAGGGTAGTTTGAACGCATAGACAAGCGTTCCTTCTCTAAATGCTCGCAGAAACGAAAAAATGGCTGACATCGAAATAAGTGTCCAAGGAACAGAAAACCAACTGGAATCACTCAACGGAGGAAAGTCCACTGCACCTGACGGGATACCAATTCGATTCTACACAGAGTACGCAAAAGAACTTGCCCCCCTTCTAACAGCCGTGTACCGCAAGTCTCTAGAGGAACGGAAGGTTCCAAATGATTGGAAAAGAGCGCAGGTAGTCCCAGTTTTCAAGAAGGGTCGTCGAGCAGATGCGCAAAACTATAGACCTATATCTCTGACGTCGATCTGTTGTATAATTTTAGAACATGTTTTTTGCTCGCGTATCATGTCGTTTTTGGAAACCCAGAATCTACTCTGTAGGAATCAACATGGATTCCGGAAACAGCGATCGTGTGAGACCCAACTCGCTTTGTTTGTTCATGAGACCCAGAAAATATTAGATACAGGCTCCCAGGTAGATGCTATTTTCCTTGACTTCCGGAAGGCATTCGATACAGTTCCGCACTGTCGCCTGATAAACAAAGTAAGAGCCTACGGAATATCAGACCAGCTGTGTGGCTGGATTGAAGAGTTTTTGGCAAACAGAACACAGCATGTTGTTACCAATGGAGAGACGTCTACAGACGTTAAGGTAACCTCTGGCGTGCCACAGGGGAGTGTTATGGGACCATTGCTTTTCACAATATATATAAATGACCTAGTAGATAGTGTCGGAAGTTCCATGCGGCTTTTCGCGGATGATGCTGTAGTATACAGCGAAGTTGCAGTATTAGAAAATTGTAGCGACGTGGAGGAAGATCTGCCGCGGATAGTCACTTGGTGCAGGGAGTGGCAACTGACCCTTAACATAGATAAATGTAATGTATTGCGAATACATAGAAAGAAGGATCCTTTATTGGATGACTATATGATAGCGGAACAAACACTGGTAGCAGTTACTTCTGTAAAATATCTGGGAGTATGCGTTCGGAACGATTTGAAGTGGAATGATCACATAAAATTAATTGTTGGTAAGGCGGGTACCAGGTTGAGATTCATTGGGAGAGTCCTTAGAAAATGTAGTCCATCAACAAAGGAGGTGGTTTACAAAACAGTCGTTCGAGCTATACTTGAGTATTGCTCATCAGTGTGGGATCTGTACCAGATCGGGTTGACGGAGGAGATAGAGAAGATCCAAAGAAGAGCGGCGCGTTTCGTCACAGGGTTATGTGGTAACCGTGATAGCGTTACGGAAATGTTTAGCAAACTCAAGTGGCAGACTCTGCAAGAGAGGCGCTCTGCATCGCGGTGTAGCTTGCTGTCCAGGTTTCGAGAGGGTGCGTTTCTGGATGAGGTATCGAATATATTGCTTCCCCCTACTTATACCTTCCGAGGAGATCACGAATGTAAAATTAGAGAGATTCGAACGCGCACGAAGGCTTTCAGATAGTCGCTCTCCCCGCGAACCATACGCGACTGGAACAGAAAAGGGAGGTAATGATAGCGGCTCGTAAAGTGCCCTCCGCCACACACCGTTGGGTGGCTTGCGGAGTATAAATGTAGATGTAGATGTAGATGAATCGCACCGGCTGATCACATAATTATGTTATATGATACAGAAAGTGCCCCAACCTTATCGTCAATCTCACTAGGTAAAAGTTTCGTCAAACAGAAGGAATTGAAATTTTTTTCACCCGATAAAAAGTTAACATACCTTGTGTTCATCTAAAGGGGTACTACAAAAATGTGGAACGTTGTACAGAAAATACAATTCACGACAGGTTGTATCATACAAGGAGAGCTACATTAAGGGGACTGAAACTGTGGATTGTTATCAAATGTACGAGCGGTTTGAGAGATCTTTCCTGCCAAAATACTAGTCAACATGTATACAAGTAACATTGAGATAAGAATAGCAAGAAGTGTAGTTTGCATAAATATTTTGTTGTTTGAACAAAACTCGATATTGGGATGAGCCAATTTCATACTGTGATATTCGTATAATAAGAATTCTACAAGACAAATTACCTTTTGAGCCGCGGGGAGCGGCCGCGCGTTTTGAGGCGTCATTTCACGGATCGCGCGGCCGCTCCCGCCGGAGGTTCGAGTTATCCCTCGGGCGTGGGTGTGTGTGTGTCGTTCTTAGTATAATTTATTTTTAGTAGTGTGTTTAAGTTTAGGGACCGATGACCTCAGCAGTTTGGTCCCTTAGGAATACACACACACCATTTGATATTAAAGAGGTACTCATACACGCCCCGGAAATTAATGTGGAACATTTCATGTCAATAGTAGCTTCAGTTTACCCGATGTATGAGGACTCGAAAATGGCTAATGAGAATGGCAGTTGATAGCTGGGTCAGTAAGGTAACCATTTCAATGGGCATAATCGAAATAATGATCGGCACGTTAACTGCACGTTAACTAACCGAGAACAAGACGGCCACCGTTCACCATACTTTAGTAAAAGAAGGCATCGGGACAATACCTACAATCCTGTTTGTCGTCTGAACAATGCGCAGTATCATATGAATACTTGGGACCACAACCATCACAATCGATGGTACCCTAATATGAGTTTAGGCAGTCAAAGCAATCAGCAGATCCAACCTCTTACAGCTGAATTAAATTGGCATACTCAGAATCAAGCAGTAAAAGTAATTGAAGTAGATAAGGGCATCCACTCGACATGTCAGGTTCGACAAAATAAATGCGACTCCATTTAACATTCGACTGTCGATCATGGGATAGGGAGAGAGTAACAGGAAAGAATAAATTAATCTGTTGCAATACAATGAAGTCACAGGAACTGGTGACGAATTATGTGCTGAAATGAAATGCCGTGTGGCTAGGGCCTCCCTTCGGGTCGACCAGTCGCCTGGTGCAAGTCTTTTTAGTTGACGCCACTTCGGCGACTTGCGTGTCGGCGGGGATGAGATGATGATGATGATAGTGATGATGAAGACAACACAACTCCCAATCCCTGAGCGGAGAAAATCTCCGACTCAGCCGAGAATCCAACCTGGGCCCCTTGGTAAGGCAATCCACCGTGCTGACCACTCAGCAATCGAGGCGTACAGTTACGTGCTGATCCCACCATAAATGAGGAATAGTATCCAGTGTTAGCGCAAGCAGCAAGCAATTCAGTGGTCGGAAATATTCCATTACTATTATCTTAGACGCTGGAGCTTCAGTCAATGTAATGCCCATTGGATTGTAACAATTAATGAGATCTCCAAGATGTCAATCTTATCCATCAAAAATTGTAGGCCTGTCAGTAGCATCGACACTAAATCGTAAAGCACAAATTGGTATAAATATGGGAAATGCAGCCATGAGTTGCACATTCCTGACGACAAATATAAGTGGCATTCTGGGCGCTGAAATTTTGTGAGAGAGGAACGCAAAAATCGGCTCCTCCAGTGGCAAGTTCTGCTTGTGTACTAATGGGAAGGAAACTGTGCTGGAATTAAATAAGAACAAAAGCGAAGCACAGCAAGTATTGCCATAAAGTCAAGGTCGAGAGTATTGCAGTTAAAGTACTGCAGATTAGCAGCCAATCATCTCATCCTACAAAATCAAAACAACAATCAAACGAATGTTTTAAAAGGTTTCTGGACCCCAGTGTCTAAATTTTTCTCAGCAAGCAGAACTAGTTCGTTTGTTAACCAGGTACATATGCGTGTTCGCCGTACAATGTGGAGTTATTAAAGGGTGTGACGACCACATGGAGGTAATACCTCAAGAAACAAAACGCAACACCAACTACTCTGCTCCACGGTAGAACAGAAAGATAGTCGCGTAAGTATACAGAATAATAATAATCCGCTTTTCCCTATATGTTTTATAGTTAACAGATCTATAAGTTTATGTCTTATACTAGATTTATTTATGTTTGAAACAGCTGGACAAAAGTTACTGCACTAGTTTCAGAAGATAATGCCAATTTGTAAACAATGTGAAGTAATAGTTTATGGTAGTGTCTATCATTCAGGTTGGTCCGAACCAATCTGAAAAGCGTGTAAGGGTGTTACAGGGTAGGTTGTGCTGAAAAATAATTGTTAAGAAACAAATTTGGTACGTTGTGCCGTTTCCGAGTTCATTTGCAATGAAGTTAGCCAGTGAGGCCATTGCAGGCGCAAATTCAAGCGACCTGCCAGAGCCTGAGTCAGCAAACGTGTTCTTCGTTTGGGTTTCCAAAACCGAACAAGGGAGCTAACTGAAAATTGGACGGTGGACAGTGCACAAGACTGCTCAGCTCGGTTTCAATCACCGCTACTATCATCTACGCTATGGCAGCAATTGATACTAATTGTATCTCGCGACAGCTTAATTTTGCGTGGGCACTTGCCTCCCGCAACGTATCGACTTTTTTTTAACAATTACTTATCAGCACAACTTATCCTGCAACATCCTTATAAACTTTTCAGACTGTTTCCCACCAGCCTGTATAAGATGTTATTTGTACGATCATAATTGGAACTCAAGTCTGGAGACAAGTACAAACCATAAGTGAATGAAATTTTCACTCTGCAGCGGAGTGTGGGCTGATATGAAACTTCCTGGCAGATTAAAAGTGTTTGCCGGACCGAGACTTGAACTCGGGTGACAGTGATCGCTGTATCAAAAATCTACAGATACCAGTCTTTGAATACTGGCCCCTATTTTGACCGGAACCAAGGTCGAAATCGTCGTACACGTCCTACAGGGCTGGGGAGGGGGAGGGGGGGAGGGGGGGCTGAAGATAGCGTAATATATCGCCGAAACTGTACTGTAATAAAATCAGTTTGTAAATTAAACAACTCAAAGGTGTCTGATTAGACATTCTGTACTGTAGAGCCGACTGTATTGTTGTCTGACAATGAGTGGCGGCGGCGAACGAAAATAGCAAAGGTCCCGAGCTCGAGTGTCGGTCCGGCACACAGTTTTAATCTGGCAGGAAGTTCCATATCAGCTCACACTCCGCTGCAGAGTGGAAATTTCACTCTGGAAACATCGCCCAGGCTGTGGCTAAGCCATGTCTCCGCAATATCCTTTATTCCAGGACCGCTAGTTCTGGAAGCTATGCAGGAGAGCTTCTGTGAAGTTTGGAAGGTAGGAGACGAGGTACTGGTGAAATTGAAGCTGTGAGGACGGGTCGTGAGTCGTGCTTGGGCAGCTTAGATGGTAGAGCATTTTCCCGCGATAGGCAAAGATCCAGAGTTCGAGTCTCGGTCCGGCACACAGTTTTAACCTGCCAGGAAGTTTCAATTGCTATGAAATTTAAGAAGCGGCTACAAACTGGAACAAATATCGAAACAAGGCAATAAAAATAATAAGAGACTGACACTGCACTAGAGGATATCAGAGAATCGAGTACTGTTTTTCCCACACAAGTGTGTCGCTATTCTATCCTTACTAATGATTCACTTCCCATGAACTCATCACAATATCTTACGTAATTAGTGATAACTGGAATCACAGTTCGACCGTGAGTGTTTTATTCTTTCTATGTTAAAGAACCTACTAACATTTAACAAGAATCTCCTTAGGGAACCTGGACGCCATGGCCTTTAGTTATTACTAATATTTCGAAATTTATAACTTGAAATCTTTAACACATATTGAAATAACACTTGAACTAATAATTAGTATATTGTAACCTCTATGTGAAAAAAATTTAAAAACTGTGGAATACATGGTGGAGTGAACATTGATTTTTATCTTACGTACTTCTTTACATGTAATTTTTCTTTTGGGCACACTGTACTTCGACACTATTCAAAATAAAAAATCAAACAAATTTTATTATTTTAGTTATTGACTTGTTGGAATAGTAAACCAGGTACATTTACCCGTTGGTTGTTTTATGTATTTTTAGAAATGTGTTTTTTAGAAGTCTATTTTTTCTCCCAATAAATTAAGAACATATGACATGCTGAAGCTTAAACTACTTAATACATTATTGAATAACGTGGTTTGCTGTGTAGCCCAGCACTATATTATTATTCATGCAAAATTTTGTTTTTGTGCCTTTAGTAATGGAAGAGATAATGGTACCTAAGTATGCAAAAATGTTGATTATGGAATAATGAAAATAATGATTTGCAGGTCATTTTCTTCTCAGTGATAACACGTAAAAACGTTCCAACTCGATAATCTTGTGATTTCTGAGCATCTTTTCATGTTCCTTAGTTTTCTTCCTTTTCTTTGTTATTCTGGCCTCCTGTGTCACGCTTTTAGCAGGTTTTCAGGTTCAGTGACACGTTGCCTGTGCACTCGTAGCAGCCCACTTTTCATGTTGTCCCCAGTTTTGATTCCTAATCTGCCATTGTTTTTAATCCGCTTGTTACACCATCATTAAAACGTATTATGGCGTCCATCGCACCAATGCCAAGCTGACATGCCAATCAAAACAGTTTTTGGCAAGCGTTCCCAAATGCAACTATTGAAGCTTTCAAAAAATGGTTCTGAGCACTATGCGACTTAACTTCTGAGGTCATCAGTCGCCTACAACTTAGAACTAATTAAACCTAACTAACCTAAGGACATCACACACCTCCATGCCCGTGGCAGGATTCGAACCTGCGACCGTAGCAGTCGCCCGGCTCCAGACTGTAGCGCGTAGAACCGCACGGCCATTTCGGCCGGCTTGAAGCTTTCATTCTGATCCCGTGTTTTGCTATGTAAACATCTTTCCAGGTGTTTAGAATCTGAAAGATCTCTATATATCGGCTTTGGTTCTACCATAACAATGTGTGACTGCTAGCCATTCACTCGCTGCATCTGCTTAGAAAGACATTTAAACTAGAAAATGATGAGACTAAACATAAAGTATATATATTTTTGGAATCACAAAGTATCACAGAATTTTATTAAATAAAAAATCCAGTTTTTGAGCCCTCATGACGTCCAGGTCAGGGTGAATCATATAAAACTTGCACCGCAAATATTGCGGAAGAAGAAAGTGTGATTGATGTGCGGATTGGTAGTCAGGGGCTCGTATTATTATCCAATAATTAGGTTCTAATAATACTTAAAACGTCTATTTTTTGTGGAAACAAGCATTTTTAAAAATGGAACAATGTCTGTTGACATCTAAAAACTAAAAGTAGGATAAATTAGAAAATCAGTACTGTTTGTTGCAAGATTCTAGCGCGAGTCGTTTTTGAAATATGGTATTTTGGAAAGTTCCCATATAGACACTTGTTATGCCACTCAGCCTGAGTAGTTGCTAGGTACAATGTTGTTGTGTTTGCTTATAGTGAGTTTATGCGTTCCTTGAGTGCACTGCAGCTTGGTAATCAGTTAGCGTGTGGCAGTCCAAGCAGTAAGTCGTGCCAGAAGGAATCGTGTGACAACTGCTGCTGCAGTTGAGTCAGGAAAGTGTCCTGCGCGTTCTCCATCGACATAGGTTTCACCCCTATCACATGTCTCTCCTTCAAGGGCTGCGTGGAAACAATTATGAGAATCGTGCTAACTTCCGTACTTTGGCAACTGAAACAGAATACTCTAGATGTATCATGTATCTTGTTTAGTGATGAAGCCACATTTACCAGCCATGGCCATCTAAACCCCCGGAACATGTGCATTTGGTCTGTTGACAATCCCCGTTGTCTTCGTCACGTGAAACTTCAGCGTCCATCGAGTGTACGTGTGTGGTGAGGAATAGTGAAACATCATCTTATAGGCCTGTTTTTCATAGATGAAATGCTGACCGCGCACAAGCATCGCAGAGTTCTAACAGACCATCTTCCACGGATGCTAGAAGATGTTCCTCTGCAGACTACGAGGAACCTGTGGTACCAGCAGCCCATAGACGACTGTCCAGCCCATAGTGCACAAAGCACTACAGCATATCTTCACGAACTATTTCCAAATCGTTGAACTGGACGCAGAGGACCTGTAACTTGACCGACCGGTTCCCCGAATTTGACGCCTGTAGACTTTTTTCTGTGGGGAAAGCTGAAAGGCGCTGTCTACAAGGACATATCAACTGTACCCAATGACATACAACGACGTATTACTGCAGTCAGCTCGGACAGCTCCGCTGAAATGCTAGCGCATGTGCAGCAGTCGTTCCATACCAAATTTGAAGAGTGTATTGCCGCTGGCAATGGTCATTTTGAACGCCACCTCTGATGGTCAATTGTCTCGTTACTGCTCAGAATCCACGTAACTAGTTTATGCACTTGTGTTGTTCTTCAGTGTATGCTACCACAGGTATAGTACAAGCGTCGGGTTGGAAACTTTTCAAGATACGGTATCTCGTGAACGACGAATCATGCAATAAGCACAACCTTTCCTGTGATCTGGAACCGTCTAGAAAACCACAGGTCTGCCTACCGTCAAGGCATCATTCACCGATACCATCTTCACGAAACGTTCCTGTTCACTTCACCACTGCAGCAAAACCATGTCCGCAGCCATCATCCACCAGACCCTTATTGTCCAGCCAATTTATCCTCACATTATGAATTTAAAAAACTCTTGCTGTACCCCAAATGTTAATAACGTTTACAATATAAACAGCGAACCAAGTTTTCACTGTTAAAGCGAAACAGTAGAAAAGCTGCCTCTGAGCACTATGGGACTTAACATCTGAGGTCAACAGTCCCCTAGAACTTAGAACTACTTAAACCTAACTAACCTAAGAACATCACACACATCCATGCCCGAGGCAGGATTCGAACCTGCGACCGTAGCAGTCGCGCGGTTCCGGACTGAGGCGCCTAGAACCGCTCGGCCACCGCGGCCGGCACATTATAAGAGCAAACAAAACTGCGGTATTTTATTTCTCTATTCACAGTTATAATTGTTCCGATACGAATGTGTTTAACTCCTGTTAACTAATCCGTATAGAACAGTGAACCGTGTTTATGAAACGACAGTCATATGATGCTACTAACGAATGTACTCAAAATCAATGAAACTCTGTAATCACGACAAAATTTTACCTTGGTAATTTACTATAACTTATGACCTTTGTACACAACGAAAACGACTATACCACGTTAATAATTAAATGATAATTAAGTATAAGTAAGTCACAAATCTTACGTGAACTATATTAATGGTACGAGCTTATGAGCTGACGAAGTAAATAACGTAAAGTTCGAAGGCCTCATCCAAGTTCTGGGGTCAAGATTTTCTGGGACTTTGCCTGAGCAAGGGAGCAAAATGTAAAATTTCTTCCTGATCATTATAATAACCACCCAGATTTTAACAGAACCGTACTATCATTAACTGCCTAGTGTAAAAATGACCAAGTTTGTAATATACATTTAAAGTAAAAGTGTACAGCCAGGTTTATATAATTCTAAAATACTTCATGAAGCCATATTGAGTACCATTCCAGGAAATACAGCAATCTATTTAAAACCTTATTAATATTCGCAGCAAGCTAAATATATATATGATTCACTGTGTATTCCAACAACTGTTGACAACAATCAAAATTACATGTGAAATTAGTTGAATGTTGTAAGTGAGGAGTGTATACTACTTCAGCCTTTCAACATGGCAATACAGCGTTATTTTGTGTGTAACCCCCCCCCCCCTCCCTTACATCAAGCAAGAATATAAATTCAGAACGATTCTTATACATAACATACTAACATTGAATCACTCCAATATTTATTAGTACATAATATATGGATATTGTAACGTCCTTCACCGACGACAGGTAACTCACACAGCGATACAATAGAAACAACTGTCTTCCCTTCTCTTTCTGGATGGTGAATAGTGTAGACGTAAGTGTGATGTCTGTTGCTGTTTGAAACAGTGATCACTGCGTGAACTAAAACTGCTTTTATTTTAGTCTTGAGCATACTACCATTGCTTTCATGATAAATGGAATATGAGAATATAATATTTGGCCGTTTTAACTGACGTGAAGATTGTACGTTTGGTGAAGCAACGATCGGGCGCCTTCAGCGCTCTATCGTTAAATATTCTATTATTTACAGTGGAACGGCATTTTCTAACGAAGTCCGATAAGTCTATTTGCAAAGTATTTTTACATGGGTGTGCTAACATTAGTTAACTTACGCGGTCAAGCGTCATCAAGCACACCACCAACCAACATCGCATGTTGGCCCGTACTTTTACCTAAACCGACACATCTATCAAAAGAGAATAACAGGAATTATTAAAGGTACAGTCTCATACTGAAGCGATCCAGCAATTCTCTCAGGCAAAGAAATTCAATCCCATAGTACTCTTGAAGTGTTTTCTTCCTTTGTTTTAAATTTCATAACAATATTAAACGCTAGCTAAAGCACGAAAGGAACGCTTCAAAACACGACAGTAAACAGAATGTCCTTTCCGACGAACTGGGGTTTGCAAAAATACTTAGTTAATACTTTTAGCAGCCACCGACTCGGTATGAATGCATGTGTGTAGGGACAGCAAAAACACGAGCCGCCTAATAGAGATATTACGTCGAACAAATACTCCAACTTACCTGATCGCTAATGTATATTCACAGCACACAAATATTTAATGTGCATGCACTACACAGTCTCAATATTTGTGGAGTGTTTACAGAAAATATCCAACAATTTGCTGATAGATATAAGAGCCATTAATTTTTGTAGAATGGGCTACCACTTTTTTCTAGGTTCAGTCACACACAGTTCGCCTAGATGACTAAAATTTTTGTAGGTTTCACACCCATAGTAATGTGAAAGTATCTCACGTTAGTATTTACCACAATTTTTGCGGTATATTCCGTGACGTCACACACAAAGCAGTGTCTAAATATGTACCACGCTATTTTTTTAGCTCTGCTTCCCACTAGAGCGCATATGGATGCCAGGCGTTTCAGCGGTCGTTAATGCACAGCATTCGAATATTTTTAATGTAAATTCACAGGCTCAAGAACTGATATATTTACGTATCTACCAATTCTATTTTATGCTCTTGAAGTATCTTATCGCAGCGTATGTACTGTGTGTGAGTCGTGTGTGTATGACGTACGAACGGTGTATGCGTGCCGTATTTGTGACGTAATTGAGCTGTATACATGGTGTAACTGAAGCATAACTGTGGCGTAAATGGAGTGTAATTCTGGCGTTTATAGCGTTATTATGGTGTAATTGCGACATATGTGGCGGAACGGTAGAGAGACAGCTTGAAGGTTGTTCATTGAACCCTCTGCCAGGCACTTTATTGTGAATAGCAGAGTAATGACGTAAATGTAGTTGTAGTTGTATGTATGGCGTCGCGATCTTGAGATTTGCGATGACTCTGTAATTGTGTCAGAGACAGCAACGGACTTGGAAAAGCAGTTGAACGGAACGGACACTGTCTTGAGATCAGGGTACAATGTGAACATCAACAAACGAAAAACAATGATAATGTAATGTAGTCGATTTAAATCAGGTGATGCTGAGGTAATTATATTAGGAAATGAGACACTTAAAATAATAGACGAGTTTTGTTATTTGGTCAACAAAATAGCTGATGACGGCGGAAGTAAGAGGATGTAAAATGTAGACTAACAATGGCAAGGAAAGCATTACATTTATTAACATCGAATATAGACTTAAGTATTAGTAAGTCTTTTCTAAAGATAGGTCTCTGGAGTGTAGCGATGTATGGAAGTGTAACGTGGACGACATACAGTTTATACAAGAAGAGAATAAAAGCTTTTAAAATGTGGTGCTACAAAAAAAAAACCGCTGAGGATTAAATGGGTAAATCAAACAACTAATGATGGGGTACTGAACAGAATAGGGAAGACAAGAAATTTGTGGCACAACTTGACGAAAAGTTGACAGGACACGTTCTGAGATATCAAGAGATCGCCAATTTAGTATTTGACGGCAGTGTGGTGGGTAAAAATCGTAGAGGGAGAGGAAGAGATGAATACACTAAACAGATACAGAAAGATGTAGGTTGCAGTAGTTACTCTGAGATGAATAGGCTTGCGCAGGATAGAGTAGCATGGAGAGCTGCATCAAAACAGTCTTCGGACTGAAGGCCACAACAAAGTATACATATCCTCAATTTACAAACGACAAATGCTGTATTGCTTCTGATTCCTTGACAGTCCAAATAAACCCGGTGTAGAAGTCTGCTGCTGTTGCTCAGGCAGTAGCAGACTGTGGAATACATGTCCTGGTCCAGCACTTCTACCACCATTCGACTAGGAGATCTTTGGGTTGCTAACGGCTGCTGCTGCGCCTGGGCCTCTGCATAGTCGTACAACAGTCCGATAGTTCGGAGAGACATCTTGTGGGCAGTGGCTGCAACTACTGAGACAACAGTACGTAGCAGAACGCATCCATATCCCGGCCAACACTAGATGGGGGTGTCTTAACAATTAAGACAAAACCTGAGTATAAACTTATTAAATATATAGCGCGTACGGAGAATGCCATAACGTTGCTAATTTATCACAATAGGTCAGCACGTCTGTAAAAAAACACATGCAACAGTTCTCTAAGTCTTGCATGGAAGCAGTACAACGTTATCTCCTGCCCTCGCGCCGCCATGGAGCGCTGTGATGCGTGCACGCAAATTGATGGGGTTTGTGTATAACAAGCATATTGTTATAACGAAAAAAGTAATTGACAAATAGTTACCTCTTGTTCCCGCTGATTGCTGCTGTTGCCGGTGAAGCTAAATATTTGGCAGTGCACATGTAGCAGCAAATGTCGGCGCCCGCCCAATCGAATTACAAAATTAATATCGCTCGAAGGGGAGGGGGGGCTGAGATTGCACACCATTGACGCCCTGGGGCCCCACAGCGATTCGCACATACGTAGAATGCGAATTAATTAGAGTGCTCCCGCGACGCGTGGGGACGCGTGAGTGTGGAGGCGAGGGTGGCGCGGGGGCGTTGGGTAGATGGGGGGGGGGGGGAGGGGGCGCGTGGAGCGTTGGCCTCTGCAGGGCAGTGACAAACAGATGTCAGGGCCTTGGTACAATTCTCCGGATGCAATGACGTCAGAATACCAAGAATGTAGTTGGCAACCCTGCGCCTGGCGAGACGTTCCAGAAAGATAAGTTATTTAGATTGTAATAACAGTTAGCTTACCACGAGTTAGTGATTAAATACGTGTATTAGAGTGTTTTTTAAGCTGTTAAATGTATCACTTTTCTTTAAGTGCTATTCTAGAAAACGCGAAAAGACCGTAAGTTCGGCTTGTAGTTGTACTTCTGTTTGCGTTTTGGCGCAGTTAGAGAACCGCGTTAACTTTCTCTGTTCTTCTTTCCAGGAATTTAACTAAAGCGTGTCCATTCGTTATTAATTTCACATTTCCGAAAAGAAGCGTAGATCTTAAGTTGTTTGATTTAGAAACTTTTGTAGTGGTATCCAGAAAGAGAATTTCACTCTGCAGCGGAGTGTGCGCTGATGTGAAACTTCCTGGCAGATTTAAACGGTGTGCCGGACCGAGACTCGAACTCGGGACCTTTGCCTTTCGCGGGCAAGTTCTCTACCAACTGAGCTACCCAAGCACGACTCAGGCCCCGTCCACACAGCTTTACTTCTGCCAGTATCTCGCCTCCTACCTACCTTTTTGTACTAGTAGTTTGTTTACATACAGTTTGCGTACATTAAAGTTACATTAAAAGTTCGAGTCTATTGTGATGTTAATTAACAGATACTGCTGTTAAGAGAAGGCTGAGTTCTTGTTGTAAATGAAAATAATCAACATTTTGCATTATATCACACAGCTGAAGCGCTAATCTGTAGGCTTAAATAACAAATTTCGTGTAGTACAAAGTATGTAAAATAATTGATTCTGTTTTTAAGCGTGTAATCCGTGTTGCAATGCGTGATAGGTGCAGATGTTGCCGTACAATAGTCAAGGAGGGAGGAGTATAAGCAGACTCTGTACTAGACTTCCACATGGGTGACTGTAGAGGGGAATTCAACGAGGCTCTGCCACGGATCTATAGGCTGTCCAAACAGAACAAGAGAATTGCTGAACAGGAAGCAAAAATTTGTGTCCTTGACGACGATTAGAATACGCTAAATTTGAACTAGATACGTTGAAGGGGGAAGAAGGTCATGAAAACTGGCTAAAGGTAACAAGCAATGGGCGGAAGGAAACAGTTCTTCAATACCGTCATTTACATTTGACCTTATAGTATCTGACAAATTTGACTTATTAACCGGAAGTAGGAGGGAAAGAGCCTCATACAGCTGCAGTTCAGAGGAGGGTGCAGCAGACTTCTAGCAAAGAAACTAAAAGAGATTAGGAAGAAAATAGAATAGTCTTGCTGCTATATGGTAGCCATGGTGCGCGGTGGAGGTAGGCCAAATGGCTCAGAACGGATTAGAGACAGGGTACCAGGTTACAAGTATTGTGAAGGCGAGTGCAAGCCTTAGCCAGGTGACAGAGGAGTGCGGAAATTGTGCAATGATCTTGGCAAAGAGGATCATATTACTGTAGTAGGAGGAGCAGGGAACAGCCTGGCAGCGGACAGTAATTACAGCATTAGTGATGACCTAGATGCAGTAGGAGTAGCAACTACGTACAATAATGTAAGTTTTGTGGGGGCCCTGCAGCGCCATGACCAGCCCTGAGTGGACACTGCCGTGAGCCACGTTAACACAGAGTTGGGCGGGCTGCTGCTGACTGAAATGAAATGTTCTGTGAGTGCAGTCCTTGTTGCTACAACTGGGAGATGGCCCACAACTGAGTAGGAGAGGGAAAGACTGGCTGGCTGAGCTTCTCGTAAAAAATATACGGGAGGCCACCATCACACAGGATTCACACAACCTGTTTTGAAATAAGTCAAAATAAGAGATTCACAAAACGCTTAAGAATACAAAGAAAACTAAGGTAAGCGCGTTTTATAATCAAAATATTAGAGGACTGAGTAATAAATTAGAGTAGCTTTTTGTCTGTTTGAAAATCTCCGAAAAGAAAGACGTCCTGCGCTAAATGAACACCTGTGGTCTAGCAGTAGCGTCTTTGACTCTTACTAAAAGCAGCCTGAGCCCCGAGGTAGAAGCTCGCCACTCCTTAAATTTTGTATAAAAATCATTAGCAATGGCGGCTGAAGACTTCCGGCATAAGAAGTCACCCTCGTTGTGCCGACGACCTTATCAAAGCGGGCGGAGTAGCAGATAGAGGTTCAGGGCTCTCTCTTGCCTTGGGGTGGGAAACTGTCCCTGAAAGGCGGATGAATCAGCACTAATCAACAGCAAGAGAATGCAGAACGCAATGGAAACTGCTGCATTAAAGGCACATAATGTATATCCACAGAACATATATCGTGTAATTGAAAAAGTGTCATAATGAGCTCTTCATTGGCACAAGATTCCGGGCTGGTCTCGTCTCCCATTCAGACCTCCCGGGGCGGGGGGGGGGGAGGGGGGGGGGGAACTGCTAAGGGAAATCTGACCTTGAGAAAAAGACTGAATAACCAACAAAAGGGTAACATCCTATGAGTCGGAACATGGAAAGTCAGAAATTTTGAACGCAGTAGGAACGCTAGAAAATCTGTTAAGGGAAACGCTAAGGCTCAATGTAGATATAGTGGGGGTCGATGAAGTGAAATGAAAAGAAGACAAGGATTTCTGGTCAGCAAGTAGAAAACGATATAACTGGAGTAGGAAGGGAGGGCAGAGGGCACGTTTCTGTGAGCAGTTCAGTGATAGGGTTGTTCTCATCAGCATCGACAGTAAACCAACCGTGACAGGTACACATGCAGACGTCGTAAGCAGAAAATGAAGCGATAGGGAAAGTATATGAGTACGCTGAATGGATAATTCAGTACGTAAACTAGTAATAGCGAATACTCTGTTCAAGAATCACAAGAGAAGGAAAATATACTTGGAAAACGGCCAGGAGGTAGAAGAATATTCCAGTTATATTATACAGTTATCATGGTCGGGCAGCGATTCCGAAATCAGATATTCCATTTTAAGGCGTAACCAAGAGCAGATATACACTCAGATCCCAAATTAGTAACGATGAAGACTAGGCTGAAGTTTAAGAGACCAGTCAGGAAGAATCAGCGCGCCAAGAAGTGGGATACGGAAGTACTAAGAAATGGAGAGATACGCTTGAGGTTCTCTGAGGCCATAGATACTGCTATAATGAATGGATCAGTAGGAATTTCAGTTAAAGAGGTATAGACATCTCTCAAAAGTGCTGCCACAGTAGTTGGAAAGAGAAACACAAAATGTACCCGCGAAGAAACCATGAGTAACAGAAGAAATACTTCAGAATACAAGTAAAGTAGGAATAAAATAAATAGGAAGTGCAGAGAAGTTAAAGCGAAATGGCTGCATGAAAAATGCGACGAAATCGAAAAAGAAACAAGTCATAAGTATTGACTCAGCATATCAAAGAGTGAAAACAGCCTTCAATGACGTTAAAATCAAGGGCGATAACTTAAAGAGTGCATGGGAATTCCACTGTTCAATGCAGAGCAGTATATGGACTGTCTCTGTGATGGGGGAGAGGCGGGGGTTGAAGGAAGGTTGTGAGAACTTGTCTGATAACATGGTAGAAGAAGGAACAGGAATGGACAGGGAAGAGATATGGGATCCAGTATTAGAATTTTAGAGACCTTGGAGGACTTAGGATCAAATAAGGCAGAAGGGATAGATAACATTCCATCGGAATTTCTAATATCATTGGGGGAAGTGACAATCATATGACTACTCACATTGGTTTGTAGAATGTATAAGAATGGTGATATACCATCAGAATAAAACATAAAACATCATCCACACTATTCCGGAGATAGCAAGAGCCGACAACTGCGAGAAATATTGCACAGTGAACCCAACACCACATGCACCCAAGTTTCTGACAAGAATAATACACAGAAAAATGGGAAAGAAAATTGAAGATCTGTTAAATGACGATTAGTTTGGCTTTAGGAAAGGTAAAGGTACCAGAGGGGCTGTTCTGAAGTTGCACTTGATAATGGAAACAAGACTGATGAAAAATCAAGACACTTTCATAGGATTTTGTCGACCTGGAGAAAGTGTTCGGCAACGTAAAATGATGTAAGATGTTCTACATGCAAAGAAAAATGGGGGTAAGCTATAATAAAACACAGGTACTATACAATATGTGCGAAAACCAAGAGGGAACAGTAAGACAAGGAAGAAGTGCTGGCATTAAAAAGGGTACAAGGTAGGGATGCAGTCTTTCGTCGAAGAAGCATTGATGGAAATAAAATAAGGTTCAAGAGTGGGGTTAAAATTCAGGCTGAAAGGATATCGATGATAAGATTTGCTGATGCCATTGCTACTCTAAGTGAAGAAGAATTACAAGATTGTTGAATGGAATAAGCCGTCGAATGAGTACAGAAAATTGATTGAGACTAAACCGAGGAAAGGCGAAAGTAATGAGAACTAGGCTAAATGAGTAAAACGATAAACTTAACATCGAAGTTGGGGATTTGAAGTAGACGAAGATAAGGAATTCTGCTACCTAGGCAACAAAATAATCAAAAATGGACATAGCAAGAAGGAGATAAGAAGTAAACTAGCACAGGCAAAAAGAGCATCCATAGTCGAGAGAAGTCTACTCTTATCAAACATAGGCCTTAATTTGAGGAAGAAATTTCTTGGAGCACAGCATTGTATGGTAGCGAAACATAGGCTGTGGGAGAAACCGGAACAGAAGAGAATAGAAGCAATTGGGATGTCACCGTGTAGACGGATGTTGAAAATTAGATGGCCTGATAAGGTAAATGAGGAGGTTCACCGCAAAATCGGAGATGAAAGAAATATAGGGAAAACACTGATAAACAAAAGAGAGAAGATAACGGACATCTGCTAAGATATCAGGGAATAGCTTCCGTGGCATTAGAGGGAGCTGTAGAGAGTAAAACTGTAGAGGAAGACAGAGACTGCGAAACATCCAGCAAGTAATTGACGACGTGGGAGGCAAGTGCTACATTGACATGAAAGGATTGGAACGGGAGGGTAATTCGTGGCGGGCCGCAACAAACCAGTCAGAAGAGGTATATATGAACGCCAAGTAACCACAAGGTCGCATATAAAAAGTTAAGCAGTAGCAGCTTATCCATGCAGAATAGACATGGGAGAAGGAGGGGTTGTCACATATATTAAGACAGAACACAAGTTCAGAAGTATTGAAGTAAGTAGGTTTTATTGTGATCAGAACATAGAAGTCTGTGCTCGTGAATTAATACTGAAAAACAGTCGAATTTTAATTGTAACAGTTTATAAATCCCCATTGGCAAATACTGAAATCTTTATGAGGAATCTGGATTCCTTGCTATGCTAGGTGTCAGATAGCAATTAACAGTCTGTGGTGACGTCAGTGTAGATGTTCTAAAGGTTTGTGATTGGAAAAACGAGCTGAAAATCTTATTTGAATTCTAAAATTTGAACACGGCTGGATAAAGATATTAGGACCCTATGTGAAAACTTTTGTGAAGCTCATAGTAAGAACATAACTGTTTACAAGGTAAGAAATGCTCTCTGATCTTGATGCACCGTCAGTTAGGATAAATAAGATATTACGTCTCAGTATGGATACTCCTTAGTAGAAATCAGTTATAATAATTGTTGACTCCAGGATAAATGTTTTTAAGAACGTTTCACAAGAGATGACCTAGGATGAAGTTTATAATGTACCAAATGCTAACATAAAATTTAACATGTTCCATGATAAATCCATATCTTTATTTGAAGATAACTTTCTCCATAAGCTAATCAGAAATGACGTTAAACATCCTTGTAGAAAACCATGGATCGCTAGAGGGTTTAAAGTATCTTATGAAAGGAAGAGGGTTCAGATGGTTCAAATGGCTCTGAGCACTATGAGACTTAACATCTGGGGTCTCAGTCCCCTAGAACATAGAACTACTTAAACATAACTAACCTAAGGACATCACACACATGCATACCCGAAGTAGGATTAGAACCTGCGACCGTAGCGGTCGCGCGGTTCCAGACTGAAGCACCTAGAACCGCTCAGCCACACCGGTCGGCTAAGGAAGAGGGATATTTATTTGTTGGCAAGAACAAGTACAGATCAAGTACTACAAAAACTACTACAAAATTACTAAGAATAGTTTTTAAAAATCGTGGAACATGTACATAATGTCAGAAATCAGTAATTTAGACAAAAGACTTAAGGCTATATGGAACGCAGTGAAACAAGAGACAGGACATCAATATTGAACTGAATGGAAGGGCGATAAATGATGCATCATACGCAGAAAAAATATTTAATAATGATTTCTTAAATGTAGTAGAAAGTACAGGAATAAACAGTTCAAGAGAAAAAAAGTCACAGTAGTATGTTGAAAAAGGAGCTCTCACACAATTCAATCATATGGATGTATCATCAACTTCTCCTTCTGAAATTAAGGGAATTACGTATTCTCTCAAAAATAGCATCTCATCTTACTAAGATTTTCTTCCTTCTAACAAGCACTATCTTATCTGAAATATGTAACGCATCACTGATTCAAAGCATTTTTCCAGAGAATGAAATGTGCTGTTGTCAAACTCTTCTTTGAGAAAGGTGATGGAAGAGATGTCAACAACTACCAACCTGCTTCACTACTGACATCATTTTCCAAAATTTTGAAATGGAACCGTATCTCACCTGAGCAATAATAATATCCTCAGCAAATCACAGTTTGCATTTCAGAAGAGTTGCTCTGCCGAAAATGCCATTTATATATTCGCTCACCAAATTTTAGAAGCATTAAATAACAAAATAACGGCGGTTGGTATTTTCTGCAACCTATCTAAGGCATCTGACTGTATGAATCACAGTGTTCTCCTAGGTAATTTGAAGGTTCATGGGATTGATGGTACGACCAACCAATAGATAATGTCACGCCTAACCAAAAGAATGCAGAAAGCTGTGCTTAGTAACTCAGCAAATGTAGCAAAAGGACGTTATTCTGACTGGAGAAAAATCACATGTAGAATTTGCCAATACTGTGTCTTACGTCCGTTATTGTTCCTCATGTATGTAAACCCATCATCCGTCTATTACACAACCAGTAGAATTAGTTCTTTCTGCAGATGACACTAGTACTGCAATGAATCCAAGCATACATACAGAAACATAAGAAACGGTAAACAATGTTCTTAAAAGTATCATTGACTGGTCTTCTGCGAATGATCTCACTCTCAATTTTAAAAATACACAACATATTTCGTTCAGTACCTCAAGGGGTACAACACCAATGATAACTGTGACACACGGTGGAGAAATAGTAAATAGGGTGGAAAATTCAAAATTCTTAAGTGTCCATATTAATGAGAGTTTAAATTCGAAAAATCATATTTTGGAACTCTTAAAATAAGTTAGTTCAATTATATTCGCATTTAGAATAATCGAAAATCATTAAGTTTACATATTTTCATTCAATAATGTCCTATGGAATAATGTTCTGGGGAACTATTCCCTAAGAACGGTAGTCTTCGTTACTGTAAGAATAAAATGCGGTGCTCACCCACTTTCATCTCGTAAACATGTTTAAGAAGTTTGACATTCTTACTACCGCTTCACAGTATATTTGTTACCTCATGAAGTTGGTTGTAAATAATCCACTTCAGTTGAAAAGGAAAGCAATGTACATAATTACTATACCAGAAGTGATCATGATATTCATTATTCCACAAAAATGCTTTCTTTAGCACGAAAAGGGGTGCATGATGCTGCAACTAATATTTTTGATAACTTACAGACAGAAAAGTAAAATTGGAAAACAAACTCAGAAATTTTCTCCTTGACAACTCATTCTATTCTGTAGAAGAATTTCTATTATTGTAATGTGTAAAAGGTGGTGGGTAGGAATTACTAACTCACGTCTGCATATTAAAAAAAACTTATAAATGTTCAGCATATAGCTATGTTTACAATTTACTTTGTGATATGAATGTAAAATGACTGGCTCCAAGTCGTTACGATTTATTGTGCAAATAATCCATGGAATATGAAACTAATAAACTAGCTGATGTTGATGTCAGCGAAATATAAGTACCATGTCTGAGCACTGGATGCTGATGGCAGCGATTCCCAGAATGCTGGTGCTGACATCAGCGATCTGTCCCAGAATCCACAGTTATACACTGCTGGTGTCTTCCACTTATTACTCTAAAGAAAAACGTAAACGAGGAAGAATATGAATACGTTTACACCACTGTGTGCTGCGTACAGCAGAGGAGCAGTTCGGAGACGATGGTTGTTTGTATCAACATGACAATGGCCCTGACATTAAGCAGCATCTGTCAAGCAATGATTTGTGGACGTTAACGTTCCTGAAGTGGACTCGCCTGCCCGGATCCGGACTTGAACCCAATGGAACACCTTTGGAATGAGTTAGGGTGTCGACTTCGCTTCAGACCCTAGCGTTCAACACCACTACCTTCTCCGGTTTTGGCTCTCGAGGAAGAATTGCCAGTCATTTTCCCATAGACATTCAGACACCTCACTGAAAGTGAACTAGCAGAGTTCAACCTGTCATAATGGCGAAGTGTGAACATGTCCCATATTAATGTCCACTTATAAGTGTCTAGATACTTTTGATCAGGTAGTGTAGATACAGGAAAATGAGTGACTGAGTTAAGCGACCAGTCACCAAGGCAGAGCTTCTCGTGTCACATATAGAATATCGTTATTGGTTCTGTTTCTTGCAAGTGTATTCGAGGCAGGCAATGGATTAAAAAGCACTGTAGTGACGTCTTTGGCTAGCGCTAGGAGCATCGGATGCCACAGCCGAGTTTCGGCTCTTTACAGTATCTAGACTCGCGTCGGTCGTCTGCTTCCACGCCCATTAACGTCAAGTTTCGGATATGTTCTTCGCACGTCCCACATTGATTTCTGCAGTTATTTCATTCAGTGCTGCTTGTCTGTTATCATTGACAACTCTACGAAAACGCCGCTGGTCTCGGTCGTTAAGTGAAGGCCGTTGGCTACTGCGTTGTCTGAGGTGAGGGGAAGTGCCTGAACTTTGGTGTTCTCGGTACACTCTTGCCACTATGGATCTAGAATACTGAATTCCCTACCGTTTTCCGAAATGGAATATCCGATTGCCATTCCGCGTTGACAGACTCCTAATTCCCGTCGTGCAGCCACAGTCACGTCAGAAACGTTTGAACATGAATTTCCGAGCAAGAATGACAGTTCCGCGAGTGCACTGCCCTTTTATGACGACATTACCGCAATCTGTATATGTGCATATCACTATCCCACGACTTTTGTCACCTCACTGGGTCTACGTGTCCTCGTGAAATACCGTCAGTAGTGCAATGCTGAGTTATCCATAATCATGTACACCCCTGAGAGGGAAGAACAGAGGGAGATGTCGTGGAAGGGCACACATTCAAGTGAAAAAGAGCTTGCATTCAAAGTTGTACAATTTTGCCAGGAAGGGAAAAAGCGGAATCAGGTAATGATACCGTATCGAAAAGCAATCTTTCGGTTGGCAAAAAGGGTAGGGAAGAAAGAACAGCAAAACACATTTTGAAAGTAATAAAGCTCAATAAACCTGGGAAAAAGTGAAAACTCCTGGAAACCAAAGGCGTTCTAGAAAAGTAGTTTCTCTAGGTGACTTCCATAAAGCACTTATTCGAAGAAAATTTTTAGGCCGTTATGAGCAGAAGAAGGAAATCCAAACTTTAAGAAAGCTGCTTATACTTTCAAAAATTCAGGTACGTTTTATTGGGGGAAGGGTTACATTTCAGAACATTTTGAAACAGATTTAGACTCAAAAAAATGTAAAAATAAGAGAACAGTCCTAACTGAGTGATACGACTTCGTTGTGAAGGATGTGGAATACTTGAGAGTAATCAGAAATAATGAAAAGGAGCCAAATAGACCATTGGTAGTCACGGACGCAGTGTGGTTGCATACACATTGTACCATGAAAAAGTGCTTGCAGCACGAAGTAGTTGTGGATATAATGACTAATAGCATTGCAGTCCAAATAGCTATTGTTGTCCACGCTGGAGGGACAATAGGTTACATAGACGGAGCACTATTAATTTATGATTCGAAATCTAAATCCCAAGATTGTCACGATAATATTAATGAAGATAATTATCACAAATGGTTAGAAGGAAAACTTATTCCTAGCGTCCCAGGTAGGAATATTGTTGGTACTGAGAACACACCGTATCGTACTGTTCAGGCAAATGAGGCTTCCACTACTGCAACTCGCAAAAACTACATAATTGACTGGCTCATTCAGAACAAATTTAGTTTTGAACCGACCTTAACAAGCAATGAGCTTTTACAAATTGTGCCTATTTTTGAAGCAGATGTTGTTTTAATGCGTAAGGGATATACTCGTACCGTACTTAGGCTCCCGCCATACACTGTGATTCGAACCCTATAGACCTAATCTGGAAGACAATGAAACAAGAAATAGCAGGAAAACAATTTCTTCCATTAATTTAACCACCCTAAAACGAGTAACCTAAAAGTCTTTCTCAAAGATTACCCAACATGACAGGTTGAAAACTTGCGAATATGTGAAGGAATTGAAAATGAATATCGGCGCAGAGATGATGTAATGGAAGAAATGACAGACAATAAAATAATCAGTGTTGGTCTGTAGAGTGAAGATGGATGTGAAGCACATAACGACAGGGATATGGAGACTCACACGGCAGATGCAAATAGAGCGGATTTCAGTGAAACAGGTAAGGCAGATGAGCAGATGAAGAACTTGGGGTCTGTTAATTCTGTGATGGACCATTCACTTCATAACCACCAAGCTTAGTCCAGTTTTAAATGCATAGCTGTACTTGTACAATCCTTACTTCCCACCACAACCCCGAATACTCACTGACTCACGATAAACCGACCGAATAGTCCGCACTCCCAGGTGCGTATTATTGTGGTCGAATAATACGCGTGTAATGTTTGTACGTCCAGGAATATTCGATGTGTGTAAAAATAACAATATTCTGGAATATCTGATGTGTATATCAATAACAACACGCTTCGTCCGCGAGTCATATTTCATTGGTGACACTGCTTTCGGTTTTGAATTTGCTTGTGATTACGACATGACATTGTGGTAGCAAATGTCCAAAATCTTCTAAATATATTTTTATCGATGCATTAGAACCATCTCATTCTCACCTTATCATGATAATTAAAATTTCCTTGTACGTTATATTGAAATAGCATAGATGTTTACCACTTTCTACAAAGTGATCCTGAACAATACTACAAATAACTTCACAGGGCATCAATCTATAGAAAGAGCGTCTTAAAAAATCTTTTAGGTGGCGCCTCTAAGACCTGAAAAATGAATATATGAATGTAGCAGACAGCTAGAATTCCAGTCCGTACGTTAAAGTTTAACTGGTGTTCGTTTCTAGCTTGAATTGTGCCGTGAACATTTTCATTCGCCCCCTAAAACTGAGTCTGAAAATTTGTTATTGCATCTCCCCTAAATGTTGCATTATCTTCAAACAAAACTGGAGATACATCCAACTGAGTAGCAGTTTGGTGAAACTTCTCGCATGTGAGTAACTGCCAGTAGAAGACTTTCCTCAAACAATAAACTAAAACGCATTTTTGTGCAAAGTGAATAGTTACAATGAAGTAAAAAATTTCCTTGTGGTCATATGCAATAGTAATTTGTTCAGTACTCAGTGATAAATAGAAAGGTCTTGATGGTTACATTTTTCCCCTTGGGCATGATGTGTTTCAATGACTGACTATAAAATCGGGAAATTACAGAATGTCCTTCAAAACAGTCAACTAAAGAAAATCTTCAACAAATTAAAAGTTATATGGAGACCGAGGTATTCAAGAAGTTTCTGCAGCTGATATTTTTGAGTGATAGAGCTTCAATAGTGGTATTGTTAATTTGAAGATAAATTTCACACAAGTGCGCCATATGTCAGAAAAATAAAAGTTTTAATCAATTCTTCTCTATTTATCATCACATGCTAATTCACAAACTTTTTGTTGCTATAAATAAATGTCACTTTCATATTTTCAGCTCATAATATTTCCGTGATTTGCATATGTTTGAACAAACGCTATAACATATGATAAATACACAAGTTTAATGCAATTCTCGCTACTACATATATAAAAATTTCATGATATAGTCTGCTGTTTTGTTTAGTGAAGATATTTAAGGTTGTATAACAAGTAGACTGTTTTTGTCTGAAAGGGACACTAGTTCTTAGGTAACCAAACATCAAACGTATTTCTTAACTTTGAAATTACGCTTTACACAACGGATAATATTAGGCACAATAAATAACTAAATTATACAATATTACAGTTGAAATGATTATAATGCTACATTTGTATGGTGTATAGTACGACCTATTGCCTAAAGTTTAGTTTACAATGTTGAAAGACATGTTTGTTGCATGGCATAATGAAGAGAGCTCAGTTAACCAGTTTCTCAGCCAATGTCAGGACCTCACAAAACTTAGTATTATAACCATTTAACCTGTAATATTGTGTAATTTAATTATTTACTGTGCTTAACTTTTTCCATGGTGTAAAGTATAAATTCATTGTTAAGAAATAAATTTGATACACTCCATGCAACTGATTGTATCTTTGCTTATAATGGCTTGTTACCTCAGAACTAATGTCCCTTTCAGACGTTGCTCCCTGAAGATGACCTTATAAACTGAAAACTACTTTGAAATAAATAAAAATCAGTTGAGGAAAACCAGTGTACTTGTTATCCAACCATAGATATGGAATTTTCTACCAAGAAATAAGTAAGAATACATAAATAGTGAAGATGTGTTAAAATAAATTTAAGATTTTAAATATCCTATGATTATCTGTTTTCGTATGTAAATAACTGATTAGCACATTTGGGACACAGATACGCTAATTGAGATCTGTAATTTTCTTCATTATGTATATATTTCAGCGATGACAGACAGAATACTAACGAACATGTGTAGTGTAACTGTGAAACATATTTTTAGTATTTTCTTTCCTTGAATGTGATGATTTTGTTTCCATGTACATGAGAGGATGTTCCATGTGCATGAGAGGAAGTAACACCGGTTGTATGATGCAACACGAAGCAAGTTTCATTTTGTAATCAAAACGACGATTGTGCAGATTTTAGTTTTTCAATTGCATAATGTATAAGAGAATTTTCCTAGCAGTAGAAAATGTGGCAAATCCTAAACTGTGGGGACACTAGCGTTGGTTGTTTGAACATTTCTTTAATTAATTCTCTCGTTATTCATCTAGCTGGTTTGGGGTACATATAAGGTCAAAGCAATTGAAGTCCTATTTTAAAACTCTTCACATTCGCAAGGACTGTAAATTTATTACAACATTCATTACTGCAGTTCCGACTTTATGGTCACTTTCAAGTGGTAGAAGGTGTGACACACAGTAATGCAAGAGGTATGCTTCCTTTTTGTGAATTCAAGTGGCGAAACAGTGGTGATACGAACACTGAATATTTTTTTTTAATTTTTGTAAGTCACTGGATGTGAGGCGACTGGTTTACTGACGTGTTTCGATTACAATCAACATGTAAAAATCTAAAAAGATTTTTTTTAAAGAAAGAAAGAAAACGCAAGTGTAGCACAGCGAAGATGGCTAAGAGGCAAACAAGTAAATACATTAACAGAGTGCATGAAAGACAACTACCAGTGGAAAAGTACTTCACACATACAGTTTGGGGATCATGTGAATGTGACACATTCCAAAACGTTACTGAATTGCAAGAGGCGTGACATAGCGTGGGAGAGAACGAAATGGCCAATGGATGGTGCTAGTAGTAATACGTCGTGTAAATCCTAAAAATGGTTGTATATACGGTGCACAACATGTTATAAATAAAATGTAAAAGTATGCTATCCGAGACATTGTTGCTCAAGTAATATGGTACTTAACTGAAAGTGGATGTAGGGAAGGGGTGATGGGGTGGGGGGTAGATAGGGAGGGCTGAGAACCGTAAGTGAAGAAGGTTGAATTAATCTGATTATGAAGTAAACAGTAAAAAAGTAAAGAAAAACACTACAAAATTTAACAACAGAATAGTAATCATGCAGATCACAATTTTGTTCTTAAAATTTGTTATGTATTTGTTTAGTTTGTTACTATTGACATTATAGTCAGTTAAATTGTGCCTTCTTCACTTATGGTTCGCCCTCTTCCTATCTGCCTCCTCTGTCCCCTTCCTTACCTCACTTTCAGTTACAGACCATAACACTTTAGCAACATTATATGAACAGGGTCTTTGACATTGCACTTTTAAATTTTATAAGATGTAATGCACCGTACATACGATCTATTTATGATTTCCTTGTACTGTAATTAATGCTTTTCCTTACGTCTACCATTGCGTTTTCTTCCATATCATGTCATGCCTTGTGAAGTTCAGTAACGTTTTGGAATCTGCCACATTCACATGACCCACCACTGTATGTATGAAGTTCTTCTCCCTACAGTGGTATGTGTCTTCCATGCGCTCTATTAAAGTATTTCCTTTGCCTCTTAGCCATCTTCAATGTGCTACTATTATGTTTTTTGTGAGCCTCTCAGATTTTCCAATGATGATGGTTGTCGGAAAGCGTCAATAAACCAGGCGCCACACATACAGTGACGTACAAAAACAAAAATCATTATTCGGCGTCCATATCAGCACTATTTCTCCATTTTAATTCATTTACAGGTGCTGAAAACACAACTGTAGGCAGCATTAATAAAAACGGCGTGAATGTTCAAGAAAGGTATTAGGAGTAATCCACTAAATTACAGGCCCATATCATTAACGTCGATATGCAGCAGGATTCTGGTACATATATTGTGTTCGAACATTATGAATTACCACGAAGAAAACGGTCTGTTGACACACAGTCAACATGGGTTTAAAAAACATAATTCTTGTGAAACACAACTAGCTCTTTATTCGCATGAAATGTTGAGCGCTATTAACAAGGGATTTCAGATCGAGTCCGTATTTCTGGATTTCCGGAAGGCTTTTGACACTGTACCACACAAAGGGCTCGTAGTGAAATTGCGTGCTTATGGAATATCGTCTCAGTTACGTGACTGGATTGGTGATTTCCTGTCAGAGAGGTCACAGTTCCTAATAATAAAGTAAAACAGAAGTGACTTCTAGCATTCCCCAAGGTAGTGTTATAGGCCCTTTGCTGTTCCTTATCTATGTAAACGATTTGGGAGACAATTTGAGCAGCCGTCCAGGTTGTTTGCAGATGACGCTGTTGTTTATCGACAAATAAAGTCATCAGAAGATCAAAACAAACTGCAAAACGATTTAGAAAAGGTATATGAATGGTGCAAAAATTGGCAGTTGACCCTAAATAACGAAAAGTGCGAGGTCATCCACATGAGTGCTAAAAGTAATTCGGTAATCTTCGGTTACACGATAAATCAGTCAAATATAAAGGCCGTAAGGTCAACTAAATACCTAGGAATTACAGTTACGAACAACTTAAATTGGAAGGAACACATAGAAAATGTTGTGAAGAAGGCTAACGAAAGACTGCGTTTCATTGGCAGGACACTTAGAATATGTAACAGACCTACTAAGGAGACTGCCTACACTACGCTTGTCCGTCCTCTTTTAGAATACTGCTGTGCGGTGTGGGATGCTTACCAGATAGGACTGACGGAGTACATCGAAAAAGAACGAAGAAGGGCCGCACGTTTTGTATTATCGCGAAATATGGGAGACTGCGTCACAGAAATGACACAGGATTTGGTCTGGACATCATTAAAAGAAAGGCGTTTTTCGTTGCGACGGAATATTCTCACGAAACTCGAGTTTCCAACTTTCTCCTCCGAATGCGAAAATATTTTGTTGACACCGACCTACATAGGGAGGAACGATCACCACGATAAAATAAGGGAAATCAGAGAGAAAGGTATACGTGTTCGTTCTTTCAGCACGCTATGCGAGATTGGCATAATAGAGAATTGTAAAGGTGGTTCGATGAACCCTCTGCCAGGCACTTAAATGTGATTTGCAGAGTACCCATGTAGATGTAGATGTAGAACCTCCAAAAGTTGTTTCATCCTTTCATGGCATAGTTACGTGACGTATAGCATAAAAACACATGAAGCTAAATTCGTGTCAGAAACTAACACCGGACCTGGAATTCTGTTTCGTCAGTTTTTCCGTCACCCAACTGAAAAGCAACATTTCCTTTTCTGTTTTGCTGTAAACGTGAATTTTATTGAAATTCGTTTCAAAATCATTATTTGCTCACGTTATTGGCTGAATAGAAAACGTGCCATGTAATTCGTTAGGGCAAAATAGCTAGGATTGTGAAAAATCGGAACTTCCTTCTAGGTAGTGGCTTTGGAAAAAAGAGTTCGTTGGC
Organism: Schistocerca nitens; assembly: GCF_023898315.1. Taxonomy (NCBI): domain Eukaryota; kingdom Metazoa; phylum Arthropoda; class Insecta; order Orthoptera; family Acrididae; genus Schistocerca; species Schistocerca nitens. Next base: position 422,796,289 of record NC_064614.1, on the reverse strand, counting down.
GTCTTCTTCGCATGGGAATGCTTGCTAGCTGCTGCTTGTGCTCAGATGAGCGCTGGAGGAGTTGCACTTGCGAGCGGAAGCGAGCTGCGGATTAGTAATATGGAAGAAAGGGATGTTCGAATGCGTGGCGCTTTGTGGCTTCCGGTCACCTAGGATGACACAGAGACGGCCCTGTCAACTTTCCTGTCGCTGCGCGTCATTATTCAATTGCCACAAAATTTTGTGCAGGCAGTCAAAACGGCCCATTGTCGCCTGCAGCTGAATCCATACTTTCGATAAACCGTATATCCTAGCGTTATAGACCTTGTAGCTTTTTTTTCTTTTAAATCGTAGTTAGCCTCCAGTAGAACACATTTTCGACTTGGCACGTTATTACCTGAAATGGGTTCCTATAGACAAACTGTTTGGGTGACAGTAATTTAATTGACAGAAAAAATATAAATAAAATATAATGTCGATTTGAGGTTTCAGTGTGTAAACGTAACAGGTTCTCACTCTTCTGTGCCATCAAATAAAAACTATTAAGGATTACTTCATCACAATAACGAAAAACTGGCACTATTTTTTTAATTTTAAAAGAATAAATGTAGACAACACTTAAGGATTAGGCCGTAGGCCTGTTCCGGCTGCTGCCTCCAAGGGTGTAAGAGGCTCGATCTATGGTAGTGTGACAGGTGACCAGCACGTCGCTAATCCCTCCAGCCGTTATTGCCAGTAGTGAGTCCTGATGATGCTGCTGCTTCTTCATTTAAGTAGCTCCACCTTTTTTGTTTTCTTTCTTTCAATCTGTTTCTACGTCTTTTTCGTTAGTGGTCAAATTCTGTCGATGAGAACGTCATTCATGTTTCTTTTCCTCCAACAGGTGGCGCGTCCCCTGGTCGAACATGCTGAGTTACCGTGCCGACTTAACCATTCGGCCACTAAGGCGGTTTTAAATTTGTTTTCTTTGTATGAAGCGCTGTACTGTTGGCTATTTCTCGCTTGGCGTTCAGCATGGCACCACTCTTTCATAATTCCCAGTTACTTGAGTTACTACGCGCTTTTTATAGCGAGTGTTTTCCAAACTGTTATGCAACGTGGTTCAGTAAAATGAACATTCATTACTGGAAGTGAAGTTTCTGTGGCGTACTACACTGTTACAACTGATCAGTTTGGAGTGAGGTTTCTCGAATTGGACTTCCGCCAATTTTGCTTTTAATTTATTAGCGTTCTATAGAGAAAATAATTGTTTCCTTAAACACTTTTATCTGATTCAGCTACACCGTCGATGAGTTAATTAACAAAAAATCTATATCAAAATTTTCATAGTTCAGTACGAGGTTAGTTTCGTTCTGGGTAGTGAGCTGTTCCCCTTTTCGATTCCACCGATTGCTTGGATCCAAAACCATTAGCCTCAGTCGTTAACGATAGTACGCTATACTGATGAAATTTATAGCAGTTAATTTTCATGACTCACGTATTGTTCAATGCTGGTACATATTCGAAAGATTTTTTTCAGAGTTACACCTCTGGAAAATACAGTGTGGGCCAATAAACGAATAAAATGCTTGTCTGCACATCATTAGATATAAAAAATGAATGCCAAATCGCAACGAATGTACGTACGCCCTTTTAATGACTTTTTTATTTCGATGGAAGATGCTAAGATTCTTAGCGATTAGAAAACATTAGTATATACACAGTGCATTTCTGTCACTCTCTGCTGTTCATTTCAGCGACTGCTAACCTTCGGCTCTCTTTTTGTTGTGTTCGTGTGTTGTAATAAGAGAAAAGAATACCAGTTTTAAAGGAAAAGCTAATTTTTACCCTGATTTACCAAAACAAAAGTTGAATACACCATATTAATGTTTCACAATAACATTTATTTTACAGTTGGTTATGAACCAGCCTTTGGCTTCTTAGGCCATCGTCAGATAACTTCAAGTTATTAAAATGTCTGTGTTTCTTCAAGAACCGACGGAATATTCAAATAAATACAATAAAATATTGGGAAAATAGTTACAGAGAATGGAGTTTAGTTTATGAACAATGTTAAGTGCTTCTGCGAGCAACAACTAATATCTCTGGTTGCGTCTACGAGCTAACTTGCAATTTTCATTACAAATACTGCGTTTTACGGAATGCTCGTTTAACTTGTGGGTAACTAATGAGTTCACAGTTACGAAAGCGCATTTTAATTTGAAAGACTAAAATATATTTAAAAAATATTTTTAAAATTAATTTTAATTTCGGTACAACTTCTCCTGTAGAATTGTTTACGTGTGTTGCATAGCAAAAACAAGCAGGGTACAGAACTTTACCTTACAATAACAAATTCATTTAAAGAGCAAAATAATAGAAAAATGTACTATTGGATGATTATTAGTGTTTTAATGTCCCGTCGACAACGAGGTCATTGGAGACGGAGCAAAAGCTCGGATTAGGGAAGTATGGGAAAGAAAAGCGGCCATTCCTTTCACAAGAACCATGCCAGTATTTGCCTTAAGCGATTTAGGGAAATTATGGTCAACCTAAATCAGGGTGGCCAACGCGCTCCCGAATGCGAAGAAGTACTATTATTGTGCTGATTCGCCTAAGAAATAACGGCGTGATTAATTCGCACGCCCGTACAATAACGAAGGAGGTGGCACACCTTCCATTGGTTTTTGCTCCTGTGCACCCTCTTAAAAAGTCATATTCGAAAGGAGAACTTTGGCGTTGTGAGTAACGAACTTGCTGAGACGTTATGGTTGAAACGACAAACACAGTGACCCGTTGCAAATGGGTTCTGGTAACAGACTGATAAATTACACGAACTGTTCAAAATCACATATAGATGACAGTTGCTCGCTGCGTTACTTTTTAAACGAAACTACATTACCTTCTGGAAGCCATCGATACATCAGCATAGATCGCTATTAGAGCTTGCTTTAATAGTTGATATCGATTTTGGACAGCAGCTCTTGCAGGATTCCAGCAGGGGGTGAAGAAGGGAGGTCTGCTGCCCCCACTGCAGATGTTGAGGTCGATCGGACACGTGGCATCATGGCCGCCAGTGATAAATATAGTCGCAGCCGGGGCTCAGGCGGTCCAGCCGTTGCCATGGCAACTGCCGGGCTCCGCTTCCCCGAAACCAGACAAAGGCAGTGGCCTTCACCTGTACCAGGGGAACATGCACAGCTCAAAATCAATATCAGAGTGGATGCATCATCATTATCCTATGTTTCTTCTTCCTTTCAAGGATTAGGCTTACAACAGCGCTTGCCTCCCACTATTATAAAGTTTTGGCTACCACGGGAGTACCGAAACCTGTGCTTTGTTTGTGAGAGCTACTATTCAGTACGACAATAACACTCGTCTCATCTGGCAACAGTTTGCTATGGATAAGATTCTAATTCTCGTAGGATTTAATATTCGACACGTGTAGCAGGTTTCTGCATCATCAAAATAAATTTATTCTGAGTAACGACTGTTAAATACTGCCTTCCAGAAAAGATCAAGAAACTACACATGATATTTGCGTTTATGCAACTTTTTCAGATTATTCCTTTCCCATCGTCAATACTTCAATGAGTAGGATATGTAAATAATTCATACGAATATATACTAACAATTCACAGAAAAACTTACATCACTTTAAAATGCGTTCCACATACCTTCATCGTAAAGAGAACCTTTTGCCGTGAAATAATTCTCAAGACACGTATTATCTAATCAATTCAATAAGCTCGGATACTCAAATAAGCCGTAGGTAAAATCTGTCGCTGAAGTGGGGTTCACAAAATGGCGGCTGTGTCAGCGAGCAGAACGAAAATGGCAGCACGCGGAAACGTCTCTGGAACCTGACTCGAGCAATAGTCAAATTGATAAAATGATGTATTATAAAGCCCCTAATGATAACGGACTTTTTTCTGAATAAACAAGTGTCTTGTCATTTGAATTCTATTCGCCTTTCATTTCATTTTATGGAATTTTGGTTAATTTCATTTCTTTTCTGATGAGATAACACTTTCTGATATCGTATTGTTCATCATCCGTTAGGGTAGTATTCTTGTTTTTATTTCTTTGGACGGGGATGCAAATTTTGGTTTGCATTTGATTACATGCGTCTCTGTACATTCTGGCGGAGACTGTCTGCAATAAAATCATTACTCTGTCGTGTTACAGTGTTGTTATTAAAAATCGAATAACAATATTTACACATTAATTTTTCTTTTGATGTTTACAACATGTGAATACAGTTGATACGGTTTAGTTCTGATAATACACACACCAGCGTGATCGCAGTCATTCTTTTATCAGTATGAGATTTGGGTTTTAATAACTTCTGGTATCGAATTAATTAATTCTCCATTCAGGCATGAGCCGAGGAAATCCCAAGAACACAACGACAGGTGTTTCAACCTCAAACAAAATTTGTAGATCATACAAGTTCGTTCGTCATGTTTTTCACAAAGTATGATTTTTGCAATATCGTTCATTTTGTCATGGTCCACTGAACATAAATTCTTAGTGAAATAAAATATTGTCCATAGTATCATTGCTTTTTTTGTGGTTGGTTTAGTAATTTGTCGATACAGTGGTTTCACGTAGATAGGTCTCTTGCTTTACAATTATGACCAGTAGCTATAGATGTAGTTGTTGTAGAATAAAGTTGATACAAAAGTTTTACGTAGATAGGTTTAAGAGCCTTACAATAATGACTAGCAGCTATGCGGATGATAACTGGTTCGCCGGTGGAGCAGATATCGCCCCAGCCAAGGAGGCAACTGCTGTATCAGCAACTGAATACTTAGTGCGACCATAGTACCTATAGACGCGCCGTCCAGGAAGGGATGACAGACGTACATGAAACAATCGTACAAAAGTGTCAGAAGCACATAAAGTATCAATAGCTTCCTGAGGGAAAACGCATAAAGAAATAATTAAACAATTGCAAAGAGAGGTAAGCTCACAATAAATAAAATATTTTAACACAACAACAATCGTGTAGGTTGGCGAGAAGCTGTCATAGTTTAAAGTTTAATAGCACCAACCATAACTTTACTTTTATATGGATCAGTTATTTGCTTGTTTCTCGTTAGCTCGAAAACATGTTCACCGTAGCAGTTTCTCATTCCACATTATCTCTGCCCTGTATATTCTCAACAAAGTCAATAAATCATCAAGTATTCATAACTGAAAGTAATATCTTGAGGTGATCCTAACATACAGTTCGAAGCTAGAAAAATAGGCGTGCAAGTCAAATTGGTGTTTACTCGGTGGTCACTCAGTCTCCACAGGCACAGATTCGAGTGTAGGATGCGGAGGAGCGTCGGTTCAAGTCACGTCAGGATACGTGTTCATGAACGGCAACGCCCTCGGTGCACACACGTGGACGACTCGGAGATGTGGATTGACGTGTGAAGGTAAGTGTTTTACACAGTTTATCAGTTACCTACATCGAAGCTGTCGTACTTTCCCTTCACCGCATTTCAGTTTCAGCCCACAAACACGTGATATACTTATTCAATGTTTTAAATGTCCATATTGTCAATCTGCGAATGGAAATCTATCTGACTTACAATACATCCTCATAATACAACATGTTGGCTGCTTTCCCAAACCCTACACAATTAGAATACTTACCAAATTAAAACTAATTACTTTAAAGCGAGTAATTCAGGTATGGTATTTTCAAAACATCTATGGGATCTCTGCCCCGTAGCTACTTCTTTTGTTACTTCCTTGGCTGAAATTTCAATCTGAAGTGATTGATAAAAAGCAGATAGAGTGTTGGATGTTACGTAGATTCCCTGTTCTGCACAAAACTTACTTGCACCATGCGTATAAAATGTGCAAGTCCAACAGAGATCGCACGGACTCTGCAAAATTGCACCATAGTGCACAAAATCGTAAATACTGTGCCAAAATACTACTTCTGCTTAAGATTTCTCAAACCCGTCTTGCTTAAGCGTAAAATTCACTAAGTCTGTGAAGTCAGTATGTTTCACTTCAGGCTGCTTAAGTTCTGGAATAACACTGTAATCCGTTTATCTAGGGGAATACTAGTTATACCATTGTTCCCTGTGGATACAAGGGGTTACTCTCTTCACTTTCACTCAATATAAATAAGTAACACTTCGCTTAGCAGGAAATATATACACTTAACTTGCTATACATACCAATATAAAACATTTTACTGTATTGTGATTTGCTGCCACTTACTGTGTAACATGTAGAGCATTTTGTGCACTTGCATTTTATGTACGGTCTTGTCCATAAATAATTTAAAGTATGAAGTATATAGCTTGCCAAAATGCATGCATGATGACTAGTGTTAATGTTGCAGTAATATCACTGACAATAGTTCTTTATATATATGGCCACATTTATCCACTAAAAATGTGTAAGCGGTTGCAAAGGTGCGCACTTAACACTTTTTTTCTTTTTTATTTTTGCATTTCTGGTTACATGACAATGAAAATTGTACACAGTACACCTAGGATCATACTTTACGCAATAATGTAAGTTCAAGATTTATCGTATGATTCATTAAAGTTATTTAACAAAATATTACAAATGAAGAAAATAGATCTTTTCCCCAGGCCTGGGATAAACATCCTACAGTTACGGGGCAAAATTCCTCACATACAGAAATTATTATGACAGACTACAGGAGAATTACAGCACCGGTCTGGTACTGCCATTAACATGTGTCGGTTAGAGATAGTCAGCGAGGCAGCACCTTGCTTGTTCCTGCAGCACATGAGCCGAGTACACAGTGCGTTTGTAAATTATTTTTACAAGCTTCAAACAGGAGCGACTTATTTTCAGTTAGCTATGTGGTTACTAGTTTAAATTTCTTGCATGTTTGAGTGAGTGCTTACTAGGCATATTCTTCCATTTTAATAGTGTGAAGTACCACCGCTTGTACCGACCCTCATATCGTACAGGCGTTAGTTTATTTTGGTTAGAACAGCACAGTGTTGGTTAGATCGTCAGTGAGGCAACTCCTTGCGTTCCTACAGCAGATAAGGCGAGTAAACTGTTCGTTTGTGAATTATTTTCACGAGCTTCAAACAGGAACGCCTTATTTACAGTTGTTTGTGTTGTCAATAGTTTAATTTTTAAATTTATTGTGTGTTTGAGTGTTTACTAGACACAGTCTTTCGTATAAATAGCAGTACAGTATAAAGTACCGCCGCTTATATCGACGCTGTTATTGATACTCGTATCGTACAGGCGTTTGTTTGTTTTGATTAGAACAGCTGAGTGTTGGTTAGTCGTCAGTGAGGCAGCTCCTTACGTTCCTGCAGCACATAGGGAGAGTACACTGTTCGTTTAATAATCAGTTTTACAAACTTCAGACAGGAGCGACTTCTTTTCAGTTATTTGTGTGGTTCCGCCGTCCTTGGTATGGATAGGAACTGTGATTACTGTGTTTCGATACGAGCTAAGTTGGTGACCCCTCGCTCACAGTTCCAGTCGGTGTTGGGTTCGGCCAGACAGCCTGTGGCTGCTGCCGATAAGCATCACTGTGGGGGGCTGGGGGTGGCAATACGAGGTACATCCAGCACGTTCACGTGTTTCCCGATCTGTCCACTACTGTGGCTGGCCCGGGGACTGCCCGTCCTGATGGTGATCCCTCACACGTGGCCGAGTGGGACGTTGTTCGAAAGTACGGCAGGCTGCGAAGGACTATCCGGGTGGCCGATCAGAGGGCCCCCACGGTTCGTCTGATGACGAGGTCTCTGGCGCTATCCGTGACTGACAAAGACCCTGAGCCAGATACAGTCGCTTTCCCTGTTCCAGAGGAAGCCTCTCGGCCCAAAAGATCTGGACAATCACAGAGGGTGGGATTACTGGTAGCTCTGAGTTCCAATGTTAGGCGCGTAATGCGGCCACTTAGGAGATATGGTTACCAAGGAGGGGAAGGATTGCGACTTTGTTCCGATTCTGATGGCCTCAAGCGCGCTTTGTCAGTCAGGTGCAATAAGAATTTCTATCTCTAAGTTGTCTTTTGTGAACTGCATGTAGGTGGTTTGACAATGACTGAAGCTTCTGCAGTACAAATGGAATCACAATCCAGAAGTTTGTACCGTTCTTTATGTTGAGTGTATTGAAACCTATTTTGAAGCATAAAATAGGTATCGTTTGTATCTCTTAATTGTGTAACTGATCAAAATTGTCCTTGATGTGCCGTTAATGTTTGAAAACGGTGAGCAGCCGGCCGGTGTGTCCGAGCGGTTATAGGCGCTTCAGTCCGGAACCGCGCTGCTGCTACGGTCGCAGGTTCGAATCTTGCCTCGGGCATGGATGCGTGTGATGTCCTTAGGTTAGTTAGGTTTAAGTAGTTCTAAGTCTATGGGACTGATGACCTCAGCTCTTAAGTCCCATAGTGCTTAGAGCCACTTGAACCATTTTGAACGGCGAGCACACAAGATCCTCTGCGTTAGATTCATGAACTATTATCTGTTTGACTCACCTTGCCTGTCATTATTTTTTTCTTGACGGGAGTGCGTGATTCATTTTGAAGGGACATCGATGTGGACGCCACGTTTGGTCCTACATAAGAAAAAATCTATGAATGATAGTGATAAGTATTGTTTTTATTCACATCTGATGGCTTCTTCTTTTTCCCCATAGGAGAAATAATTCACATGGCAGAATATAAATAACTCCTACCGTGTAGAGTTGGGTAACTGGGTGTGTAGTTTGAGGCGTTCACTCCAACAACGCATCATGCTCTTTTATGCGAGTCACTGTCTTCTCATCGTTGTGCTGCCATGCGTTGTTGCCTTGCAGGTAAGACCTATTCCAATGACAACGTCAGCTTTTTCAATTGTTGCAGTAAAGACGGGGCTGTTCTGTTTGCCGTCTGCGTTAGACCGTAATAGTACGGACCGAAAAAAATCCATTGAGTTATTTTTCTCGTCTGGATAGATATGAAACTCTGTAAACATTCTCACGGAAACTTGGGGAAAAATAAGCCTCAATCCAGTTCCCAAGGACAGACACGATGTCGGCAACAGTTTATGAAACTGCTACCGACCTAAGGCGCGGAGATATGTACTAGCTTAGTAGTTCTCATCTTTAATTATGAGCAAGTTTATGTGTAGAACATTGCAAAGTGGCAAAATTGATCATCCTAGCAGATGAATCACTTTGGTTTTACTGTATAGGCGATCTTTGCTTTAATTTGGAAAGCAGTTGAACAATTTATAACAGAAAGGTTAAACGAAAAACTTTAAAAATATATCATTATCGACGAAGTAAGACAATGCGACGACAATGAATGATACTTCGGCAATGAGAACTATTATGCAATGTTAGTCTTGAGTTATTCCTGTACCCTGTTAATACAATTAAGCAAACTAGGAAGTGGCGCTTCAAGCTCTTCAAAGCAATAAGCACTTCCAGAATGAGATTTTCACTCTGCAGCGGAGTGTGCGCTGATATGAAACTTCCTGGCAGATTAAAACTGTGTGCCGGACCGAAACTCGAATTCGGGACCTTTTCCTTTCGCGGGCAAGCGCTCTACCATCTGAGCTACGGAAGCACGACTCACGCCCGGTACTCACAGCTTTACTTCTGCCAGTATCTCGTCTCCTACCTTCCAAACTTTACAAAAGCTCTCCTGCGAACCTTGCAGAACTAGCACTCCTGAAAGAAAGGATATTGCGGAGACATGGCTTAGCCACAGCCTGGGGGAGGTTTGCAGAAGTAAAGCTGTGAGTACCGGGCGTGAGTCGTGCTTCGGTAGCTCAGATGGTAGAGCGCTTGCCCGCGAAAGGCAAGGGTCCCGAGTTCGAGTCTCGGTCGGGCACACAGTTTTAATCTGCCAGGAAGTTTCATATCAGCGCACACTCCGCTGCAGAGTGAAAATCTCATTTTGGAAACCTCCCCCAGGCTGTGGCTAAGCCATGTCTCCGCAATATCCTTTCTTTCAGGTGTGCTAGTTCTGCAAGGTTCGCAGGAGAGCTTCTGTTAAGTTTGGAAGGTAGGAGACGAGGTACTGGCAGAAGTAAAGCTGTGAGGACGGGGCGTGAGTCGCGCTTGAGTAAGCCGGCACGATATCTCAGCGTGTACGGTCAGAGAGCCGCTTGGCCTCTGTAATAAAAAAACTGAGTGGAAGGATCAGCCACCGAACTTAAACAGGATGTCTTGCGACGTCCGCAACGACCAAACACAACGATCAATAACGAACAATGTGGAAAAAAAAAGTTGGTAGAGCACTTGCCCGCGAAAGGCAAAGGTCTTGAGTTCGAGTCTCGGTCCGGGAAAAACATTTTATTCTGCCGGGTAGTTTCAGTTTCCGAAGTGGTCGTGCCGAGTCTCCAGGTCATCACAATCTCCACTCGGTCAAACTCAGATAGATCGCACGCCTTCCCCATTCTGCACACGGACAGCACGCTCACTGATACTACGTGCACCGAGTGTGTGTCTGACTAGCAGTCATTCCTCGCCAGTCTGCCCCGACAGCTGAGTGGTCAGCGTGACGGATTGCCGTCCTACGGACCCGGGTTCGATTCCCGGCTGCGTCGGGGATTTTCTCCGCTCAGGGACTGGGTGTTGTGCTGTCTTCAATATCATTTCACCCCCATCCGGCGCGCAGGTCGCACAACGTGGCGTCGAATGTAATGAGACCTGCACCGAGGCGGCCGCACCTGCCCCGCGAGGAGCTTCCCGGCCAATGACGCCAAACGCTCATTTCTATTTCCATTCCTCGCCAGGTGACGCAGCTGTCGCCTGGACTGGCTTATGTCGATAGTAGGTCGGTGGTCCTAATGTCCTGGCAGACCAGTGTATCCCTGTCTTTCCTTATACATTAAGTAGCTTCTCAGTTGGCGTAAGGAAGGCAAGTGAACCCTACTGCAGTCCCTCTCACAAAGACAAATCTTAGTTTGCTACTGGTGACTGCAGCGGTAAATTTCGTGCCAGTACCCAACACTGTTAACCATCAGATCGTGATGGAGTCTACATGTTTTACAGCTCCAGAAAGCTCAGATTACTCAAAAAAGTAATGTTATGATGAATCCCAATGTTAGTTTTAACTCCAGGTTATTTTACTTGGTATGGTAATGTCGGAGTGCATATGGAACAGATCGAGGTGGCCAGAGGTCAACAAACGGAACTTGTGTGGAAGAGCAGCGTCATACAAATCCCAGTCCAACAAGTTACGTTTAGATTTTCCATGGATTCCCTAAACTGCTTATGGCGAATGTAGGGAAGGTGCACTTGAAAAAGAGACGACCCATTTGCTTTCCTACTTTTGTTCTGCCCGAGCCTGTTGTGCCTGAAACGACAACGTGTATGTTATTAAAAATAAACATTTTAAAATTTCCAAACATGAAATTAGTCAACAAGTTCATAATGAGAAAGTCCGACACCAAATATCTTGTCATCTTTTTGGTTGAGCGACAAAATTATAGTGCACATATTGCAGATATGAGCAAGAGAGGCAGAAAAAGGATGAACAAAATTATTACTCTAGCCAGTTGCTATTGTAAACAACCAATGCAAACAACAAGAACATATCATAACGCTATCCTAACTGCGATCATTGGATACCGTGCGAGTGCTTGGATGCACTGACTTCTGTTCATAACATCAACGTGAATACTCAATAGGGTGCTAAGTGGGGTACGTCTTTGGACGAAAGGAGCTTTTGGTAGTGTGTAGGTAGAGGCATTGCAGGTAATACGTGGAATACAAAGTCATGGGATAGCGATATGCACATATACAGATGGCGATAGTAACTTTTACACAAGGTGTGAAAGATCAGTGCACTGGCAGAGATGTCGTTTGTACTCAGGTGACTCGTGTTGAAAGGTTTCCGACGTCGTTTTGCCCGCACGGCAACAATTAACAGACTTTGAGTGCGGAATTTTAGTTGGAGCTAGACATATGGGACATTTCAATTCTGAAACCGTTACCTAATTCAATATTCCGATAAATGTGCCGAGAATGAAAAATTTCAGGCATTACTTCTCATCACGCCCTTCACTAAACGAGCTAGAGCTGCGGAGTCTGCATAGAGTAGTCAGTGCTAACAGACAAGCAACACTGCGTGAAATAACTGCGGAAATCAATACGAGGCGAACGATGAACGTATACGCTAGGAAAATGCTGTAAAATTTGGCGTTAATGGGCTTTGCTAGCAGACGGCCGGCGCGAGTGCGTTTGATAACAGCACGACATCGCCTGCAGCGCTTCTCCTGGGCTTGTGACCATATCGGTTGAACCCTAGATGACACCAGATTTCAGTTGGTAATAGCTATCGCTAGGGTTCGAGTGTGATGCAGACTCCACGAAGCCATGGACCCAAGTTGTCACTGAGACGCTGTGCAAGCTGGTGGTGGCTCCATAATGGTGTGGGCTGTGTTTACATGGAATGGGCTGGGCCCTCTGATCCAACAGGACCGGTTATTGACTAGAAATGGTTATTTTCGGCTACTTGGAGATCATCTGCAGCCATTCATGGACTTTATGTGCCCAAACAATGATGGAATTTTTATGGATGACAAAGCACCATGTCACCTGGCCAGAATTGTTCGCGATTGGTTTGAAAAACATTCTGGACATTACAAGCGAATTATTTCGTCACCAATGAACATTTATGGGACATAATCGAGAGGTCAGGTTGTGCACAATGTCCTGCATCGGCAAGGCTTTAGCAATTGTGGTTGGCTATAGAGGCAGCATGGTTCAGTATTTCTGCAGGGGCGTCCAACGACTTGTTGAGCCCATACCACGTCGAATTGATGCGGTATGCCAGTCAAAAGGATGTCCGACATGATACTAGGGACTTTGGTCACCTCATTGCATGTCCTCTTAACTCCACACACGATAAAGACGGCTATGTATTAGCTAAAGCAAGAAGAACATCATGCAGTGCAGAATTTAAAAATAATACAGACTACAAGCATGCAACAAGTCCACAATCAGATCCTCCTCTTCGTAGCAGAAATGGCGGGCTGGTGCCCAAACAGCAACATCCACGTATGGCCCTCTCCTAAAACGAGGATTGGAATGAAGCAACTAAATCTCTAAAGATGTCCGACACTCTTTTTGAAGGATAATGGACCTTATGCCATCCAATGGCATCAAATTGGGCGAAGATCAACCTCCCAATATGCCTGTAATGAAGAAGGAACGACGGAATATACTATTTTGGGAAGTCCACTGTATGCCGATACTGCTGATACTGATTGGCTGCAACTGAATCGGCACTGAGGACTCTATTTCGAGGAGATGCTGCATTATGAGACAAAATAGCAGATCTCAGGAAATACCGGTGATGCTATTGCAAGAAATACTTGGCTAGTGCGTCACCTTATCAGTCAACCCCTGGCACTATGTGTGGTTGCGATCGAAGATCGAGAAGCAACGCAGCGAAGACAGCTTCTGACATGTGTGAGACTGGTTCTGATCTGGCTTCCTACCACAGTTCTGCAAGGATACTCTGTGAGTGTTCCAGAAATTTGTGTTCGACCTACGGCCTGCAAGGTAGGAAGACACAGGCTCGTCAAGCAGAGTTCAGAAGAATGCAGCGGTACAGACAGTGATGTAATCGGACAATGACCTCGGTGTCAGTTCCACTACATTCCCTGTAAAGGAAACGTTAACGCTAACAGAAATTATTGTATGGGTTTAGGTGTAACTATATGTTAGCAAAAATGAAAATCTTAGATTAATCGTTATTAAGGTTTATTTTTACTCTCAGTATGACTTCACGACATAGCAATCGTAATTATAATACATATAGGATGGTAAAATATTGATACTGGGTGGTCACAACTGTGAAGCGAAATTCCTAACTAATTTAAGGTTCGTTAATAGTATGTACGTAGATAGGTCTTTTCGCCTTCGCTAGTAATAGCATCTACGTTAGAACAGAATGCAAGTAGTAACGTATGCGAAATATGTATGCGGTACTAGGATACTAATGCTCACGAAAACGAAGAAATCGACGTATGTTAAATTTGTATCCCGTACTGCAGTTAACCTATAAAGATCGACTGAAGTTCGAGATACAACTCATTTACAGGTCAACTGAGGTATTGTATGCTACCGTTACTTCTATCCCTTTTTTTCTTTTTTTTTTTTTTTTTTTTTTACAGAAGTACTAGGACTCAAACAAGCTATGCCTTCAATATTATGTTCAAAATATTACTCGACATGATATATGCCTACCATCTTTTTTCCTCTCGTGCATTCCTTTGTTTATGAGCACTCGTCTTTACTGTTAAATCTGTGTAATACATCATCTCTGGCAAATTCTGACGTCATTGGTCAAAGCCGACGGGTTGCATCCTGTTCTTCAGCGGTCCCAAAAAGATTCTAACTACTATAGACTCTAACTACTAGGAGGCATAAGGTTAGCAAAAGAAAGATTTTGTTGAAGAGCAAGCAATATATTTAGAAGATTTTACCTTTTTCTTGTGACATCCAGTTCCAAAAATTATATAGTTGTCAATAATTCTACTACCCAAACATTACCAAATACATCCATCTTCATTTTACAATGCATGTCCTATCAACTCTGAGTTTCCACTAAGAAAATCATGTCCAAATCCTTCTCTACCCGCTCACTAACTGCTAGTCCGTTCAACCACAGAACCTCTTGCCGAGAGCACAGAGCGCTGTCAGAGATATTAATACAGCCTATAGCTCTACAAACATACAAACAGGCTACTTACAACGTGCACCCTTCGTGACTGAACAGAAAAGGGGTGAAATGACAGTGGAACGACGCGCAATCGTAAGGTATTATATATTAACACAACAACGATGAAACCTAGTGACGCTGCTACTCCTTCGCTACTTGTTCATCCTTCAATAGGAAATATTTTTCACGATGATGGATGCCTATGCGGAACCGTGGTTTTAGAAGTCTGCATGTTGGCTTCTCAGAATCGATTTGTGTTGAAAATCGCCTCATTGCCATTCTGGAATGCCTGTCACACGATGATTTATTCATCCGATGAACGAAGAAGTCACTAGATACCACATTAGTAGAAAAATAAGTGTGAGGCAAAATATTATAGCTAAAATATGCGCCATGTGTAACCTGGCAGGTAGCACTGTTAGCATGTTAGCGTGTTAGCATGCCACTCTCTAGATTCAGGCAGGTGCAACAGCGTTGGACCAAATCCGCCCAGGTGATTAACAATGAAGGCCAGTGTACCAGATAGGTTGGATGTAATTTTTAGTTGGTTTCTCACATCCGACAAGATGAGTACCAGGCTGATACCCAAGTACTGTCTCAAGTACAGTTCTTGCAAACATTTCGAAAACCTTCGCAATCTTTCACGTACACCATGGTAGTCCCGAAGAACAGCATCAATTTGCTCAATGATGGTTAGGACTTCACTTTTTCCGCGGTGGTGGATCCACATGTTTCGACTGGTGGTTTTTAGTCTTTATCTCGGGGTCATAATGACACACACATCGCCCTCCCGTGGTGGTTAGGGGGCTTAAGAAGTCATCTGGATTAAGATGAAACGTCTGCAACATTACATTTCCTCTTTTGCCTCGGATCGGCGGGCTATTTGAATGGGTGCGAACAATCTTGGAATCCAGCGGATGACTACCTTTGTCGTGATCAAAAGGTGCAAGAAACTGAAAACGGATTTATTTTATTTTACACTTTTACTTTTGTAGGACCAAACTGAGGAGTAAATCTTCATGGCCATGGTACGAATCAGTACATGAAATTAACGTAGATTAGATTTATCTTATGCAGATGACAAGCTCCGAGTATTGACACTGTGCTGACAAATGTTATGGAATATCTCCTAAAATCGTGTCGGACCTCCTTTGGCCCCGTGTAGTGCTGCAACTCGACGGCACATGGACTCAACAACTCGTTGCATGTCCCCTGCAGAAATATTAAGCAAAACTGCTTCTATAGTCGTCCATAACTGCGAAAGTGTTGCTGGTTCAAGATTTTGCGCACAAACTGACCTCTCGGTTATGCCCCATTAAAGTTGGATTGGTAGCCCAATCATCCACTCAAATTGTCCAGAATGTGCATCAAACCGATCACGAACAATTGTGGCATGGTGACATGGTGCATTGTCACCACGAAAATTCCATAGTTTTTTGAAAACATGAAGTCCGTGAATGGCTGCAAATGGTCTCCGAGTAGCTGAAAACAATTATTTTCAGTCAATGATCGGTTCAGATCGACTAGATGACCCAGTCTATTCCATGGAAACACAACCCACGAGTCCCACCAGCTTGCACAATGCCCTGTTGACAATCTTGGTCTGCACCAAGCTCGAACCTACCATTAGGTCTTTCCAACTGAAATCGGGACTCATCTAACCAAGCCACTGTTTTCCAGTCGTCTAGGGTCCAGCCGATATGGTCACGAGCCCCAGGAGAGGCGCTGCAGGCGATGTCGTGCTGTTAACAAAGGCACTTGCTTAGGTCGTCTGCCGGCATAGCCCATTAACGCAAAATTTCAGCGCACTGTCGTAACGGATACGTTCGTCGTACGTCCTACATTGATTTCTGCGGTTATTTCACGAAGTGCTGCTTGTGTGTCAGCACTGACAACTGTACGCAAACGCCGCTGCATTCAATCTTCAGATGAAGGCCATCGGGCACGGCATGCTCTTGACACTGTGGATCTAGGAGTACTGAATTCCGTAACGACTTCCGAATGGAATGTCGCACTCCAACTACCATTCCGCGTCCAGAGTCTGTTAATTGCCGTCGTGCGGTCGTAATCGGCTCGGAAACCTTTTTCACGTGAATCACCTGAATACAAATGACACCTCTACCAATGCACTGCCCTTTTATACATTGTGTACCCGGTTCTACTTCTATCTGTATATGTGCATTTGTCTGACCGTGACATTTGTCACCTCTTGTGTAACCATGACCAACAACAAAACAACAAAATCCCCGACAGAATAGAAGGAGTGATTCAAGAGGAAATGCTACCCGACTATGTTAGCGTTACTACTAACAAATTTAATTCTTGTGGTAGGTTTCTGAAAGCGGATGCTAAAGAATAAATCACGCATTCCTGCATAAGATTCGTGATGGAGGCGCGATCCAAATGTACACTCCTGGAAATGGAAAAAAGAACACATTGACACCGGTGTGTCAGACCCACCATACTTGCTCCGGACACTGCGAGAGGGCTGTACAAGCAATGATCACACGCACGGCACAGCGGACACACCAGGAACCGCGGTGTTGGCCGTCGAATGGCGCTAGCTGCGCAGCATTTGTGCACCGCCGCCGTCAGTGTCAGCCAGTTTGCCGTGGCATACGGAGCTCCATCGCAGTCTTTAACACTGGTAGCATGCCGCGACAGCGTGGACGTGAACCGTATGTGCAGTTGACGGACTTTGAGCGAGGGCGTATAGTGGGCATGCGGGAGGCCGGGTGGACGTACCGCCGAATTGCTCAACACGTGGGGCGTGAGGTCTCCACAGTACATCGATGTTGTCGCCAGTGGTCGGCGGAAGGTGCACGTGCCCGTCGACCTGGGACCGGACCGCAGCGACGCACGGATGCACGCCAAGACCGTAGGATCCTACGCAGTGCCGTAGGGGACCGCACCGCCACTTCCCAGCAAATTAGGGACACTGTTGCTCCTGGGGTATCGGCGAGGACCATTCGCAACCGTCTCCATGAAGCTGGGCTACGGTCCCGCACACCGTTAGGCCGTCTTCCGCTCACGCCCCAACATCGTGCAGCCCGCCTCCAGTGGTGTCGCAACAGGCGTGAATGGAGGGACGAATGGAGACGTGTCGTCTTCAGCGATGAGAGTCGCTTCTGCCTTGGTGCCAATGATGGTCGTATGCGTGTTTGGCGCCGTGCAGGTGAGCGCCACAATCAGGACTGCATACGACCGAGGCACACAGGGCCAACACCCGGCATCATGGTGTGGGGAGCGATCTCCTACACTGGCCGTACACCACTGGTGATCGTCGAGGGGACATTGAATAGTGCACGGTACATCCAAACCGTCATCGAACCCATCGTTCTACCATTCCTAGACCGGCAAGGGAACTTGCTGTTCCAACAGGACAATGCACGTCCGCATGTATCCCGTGCCACCCAACGTGCTCTAGAAGGTGTAAGTCAACTACCCTGGCCAGCAAGATCTCCGGATCTGTCCCCCATTGAGCATGTTTGGGACTGGATGAAGCGTCGTTTCACGCGGTCTGCACGTCCAGCACGAACGCTGGTCCAACTGAGGTGCCAGGTGGAAATGGCATGGCAAGCCGTTCCACAGGACTACATCCAGCATCTGTACGATCGTCTCCATGGGAGAATAGCAGCCTGCATTGCTGCGAAAGGTGGATATACACTGTACTAGTGCCGACATTGTGCTTGCTCTGTTGCCTGTGTCTATGTGCCTGTGGTTCTGTCAGTGTGATCATGTGATGTATGTGACCCCAGGAATGTGTCAATAAAGTTTCCCCTTCCTGGGACAGTGAATTCACGGTGTTCTTATTTCAATTTCCAGGAGTGTATGTTCGATTTCAGCCTAGTAGTAACTGAGTGAAAGCTGCTAATTCCTTAGAATAAGCATATTTTGTAAAAAAAAAAAAAATACTGAGAGGCTAATTGCAGAATTCCCAGACCCCAGAAAAAATGGCTCAAATGGCTCTCAGCACTATGGGACTTAACCAAATTGGCCACTAAGTCACAAACAGGAATTTATGTGTGGATATTTAGAAAACGAATCGGCGACGCGTATGCGCGCACTTATTAGAGATTGTAATAATTTAAATGATTTTTATCATGCATTTCTATCGGCATATTGGTCCGAAAACACCCAAGACAGAGTCAAACATAGTCTTATTATGCAGCGTAATTTTAAACAGTCTGAGTTCCGCACGCCGGCAGAATACTTTGAAGACATCATTTGAAAGAATCAATTCCTTTCCAACCCTTATAGCCCGACTGAATTAATTTGCATTTGTTTAACTAAGCTGCCACAATCGATAAGACATATTGCTTTAGCCGGGAGAAGTAAAGACGACATTGAAACTTTTAAGACTTTGCTACAAGAACTTGAGTATGACAACGACGACGGAACTTCTTGTAATTTTTTCAGTAACGGTAATCACAATAGATTTTCAGAGAAAAGGGACAATGATCGGAACGGACGTTATAGCGGTAATTTTGGAAATGACAGACGAAACAGACAGGATAATAGATACCAGCCTTATGACAAAGGTCAGCGTAGCGATTAGACAGCATTATTTAGTTCGCAATGATATTCTTTTTAGACGAAAATCGGTTGACAACTCTGTTTGGTTAGAAGCATTCCTGATGAGTGGGTTAATAAATTGATTTGGTATACACATTTCAGTTATGCACAGTTTCGTCCCAGAAAATGCTTTCATAAATTACGAGAAAATTGCTACTTCAGTAATACGGAAAAACGTATTCGATTAGTTCTTGCCAAATGTAAATTATGTCAAAAGGCTAAGCCGCCAACTATTTCTCACAGAGCACCGTTGTTTGCTATCATTTCAGCGAAATTAAAGGAGATGGCTCCAGTCGATTTGTTCGGTCCAGTGGTTCGTTCTACTAATGGTTTAGCGTACATTTTGGTAGCAATGGAACTGACATCAAAATACATCAAAATATGTGTGTTTTACATCTTTACGCAAAGCAACAGCTCGTTCAGTATCTAATACTTTCATCAAACATTTTCTTAAAGAAGTGGGTCATGTTGATAAATTTATATCAGATAATGTATCACAGTTTCGCTCTAAAATCTGGCTTCGTACTGTATGGCGTCGTAAGACTAAACCAATTTTCATTTCAATTTTTCACCCTCAATCTAACGCTTCAGAGAGATGGATGAAGGAAATCAATAAATTGTGTCGACTTTATTGACATCAGAATCACAGAACGTGGGATCAGTATCTTCATATTTTTCAAAACATTCTGAAGAAACTCCCTAATGATTCAACTACTTTACCACCTATATTGATATTAAAGAAAAAACAAAGCACCGACAAATCGCATTTCTGAAATCGTTCCCTTTCCGCCTACACGGAAACTGCGGCATTCTGAAGTTGTCAACATGGCTCTACCAAATATTGCATCTGCGGCTGCTAGAAGAGAGAAATCAGCTAAACGTCCTGGTCGTTTAAAAACCTTGTCAGTTGGTCAAAAGGTGTTGATTAAGTCTCATCGTTTGTCTCACAAAGGAAAAGGCTTGTGTCGCTAATTTTTTCTACTTTATAACGGTCCATATAGAGTTCGTAAAATTATTCATGACATCACTGTCGAAGTAGAAACCCTTAAATCACGCCGCTCTAAGGGAATACATCATATATCGAACGTTAAAATTTTTGTGGAATGACTTTTGAGAAACTAACAGTTATACGTAAACACGCAGAGAATACAAGGATACCGCGCCGTGTTCTGGCGGCGGCACATACTCAAAGCAACAGTCAAGTCTGCGCTCCGCACAAGGCAGTCGTTGACCCCAAACAATTACTTCCTACGTCACGCGTACCTACAGCTGATCGAGCGCTCAGTGCGAATGCACTGACAGCCGTAAATAAATACACAGTCTAATTTCTCCGATTAAATTCACTATAAAGCTATAGGGACTTGATAAATTATGTTATTAACGTTCAGTTTTTTCAGGATACAGTTGTATAAAATATTCAAGAACTTCAGGTAAATTCTGTGTGTGTCCGAGGTTAAGAGGACTTGCTATCGAGAAAATTTCAGGAAGAATGTAATTTCGAAGAAGAAAGTAATAAACTAAAAAGGTAACTATTAATTGAGTTTATTTTTTAGGTAACATATTTCTACTTAGGTATGTACTTTATACGTAATTTGCTGCTCGCGATTACGTGATTTATACTTTGTGTTAACTGATTTTGACAATGATTGATTATCGAACAGAGTTGTTACTTATGTATATTATGCATCGCTTGGCTGCTCTGCTTTTTCACTGATGTCATATTTTTTTTATTATGTACCTGCTGTGCTTATTTATTTAAATTATAATTGTCACCTGATTAGTTGTGCTGATATGGTTATGTATGTAAGTCATACTTTGTGATTTATCTGCTTGCGCCTTCATATTTACTTATTAAGATTACATATGAACATTTATTTGCTTATGCTGATATGATGCTAATGACCTGTTTATTATGTAAGATATATACTTGCTGCTTTGCGTATGGATTGCATATTTACACATTTCTGTTTTGTTGTCATAACTACTCTTTAATTTGGTATACAGAAATGCTAATATACTGTGTACGAACATGGAGTTTAGGTCCCACTATGTTACTAATTATAGATTGTTCGCTTGGCAGAGCCTCGTTGTAGGGATTTTGCTACATCCACTTGTTGACATTCTGTTCTCTACTGGTATATTTACTCTCAATTGCTTGTTTTGCTTACGCTCAGTGCTTTATATTTTAAGATAAGAAAATGAATTGCTATAATTCTACGAACGACATTGGTACAAGAAACTTCATTGAAGTCACATGAGCTGGAGGTTTTATGGAAGCTGTATAAAATTATGCTAATAGAAAGGAAGCTAACGACATGAAATACCAACACTAGGTTTAGAACATTGACAATTATTACACTGCATTCTTCGTGAGCAATTGAAATAGCAAGTGACACTTGACACAAAAAAAAAAAAATACTTCACATGTTTGCTTCTGTTTGCCATGATTCTTGAAGTGGTGTACACACTGTGAAATATTACGATTTATTCATTCAAAGTCTTATGTAATCATTCATACTCCATACTTGTACTTACTGAAAGTTATTCAAACTGAAGGCTGTTAGAGGTCATGTATGCATTTCTTTTATTTAATGATGGACAAGGTAACCAAAATATATTTTATAATTCATAATGAGTAGAAGATTTGGGTCAGGTGGATTACACAGAGGTTGTGTGTGGACATTGTGTCTTCTGATTGTATGGGATGATGAACTGAAGTTTGCACTAGGATTTTATCTGTACTCGTTCGAGGAGACTGACTAGAGGAAAGAGTTGTTATGGAAGTGAAATGATATTGGTGATAAGGTTTATATGTATCGACATAAGAGGTATTACTGAAGTATTAAGATTATGCGATGCTGATGATTATTGAAGTTTTGGTGGATAAGAGGTAAAGCAAGTGAGGAGCATATTTTTTTTTGTTGGTTTATATGGAACAAGGAGGATGAAGATGGCAGACTAGAACACTCAAGTGGAAGGAAGATTGTCTACACAAATCAATAAGCAGTATATACTTTTTTTTGGAGAGAGGAAGTATTTGCATATCTTGGCACACTGACAGTTGTTCAGCAACCGTACATTTTGATTTGGCTTGGCAAACATTGGTCTTGACATGATGGCTATGGTGTTGACTAACTATTATTGACTGTTATACAGTGCTGCCACTACTACTTGATACACATGTCGAACATCAAATCTTTGACAGAATTGCATTTACACAGTTAACACTATTCAATTACACAGTAGTACTTAATGTGGATGAAAGACGAGTGAGTGTGTTTTGTGTGTTTTCCTTTCCTAATCCCAAATAATTGGTACCGACCTACCTCCTAAATTTTATTTTACTTGAAACTTCCTGGCAGATTAAAACTGTGTGCCCGACCGAGACTCGAACTCGGGACCTTTGCCTTTCGCAGGCAAGTGCTCTACCATCTGAGCTACCGAAGCACGACTCACGCCCGGTCCTCACAGCTTTACTTCTGCCAGTATCTCGTCTCCTACCTTCCAAACTTGTTTCTTGTGGCTTGCACTGACACCCATAAATATTATAGGTTTACTGATATTTGTGTATTTGTAATAGTTAATATGACAATTGTCTGATATCACTTGTATGTTTATTAAAAGTTGTATGTTTAGTGTAAGAGCATTGATAATAATTTTGTAAAAGCAATTGTGTGTGCATTCAAACTGTTGTTCGTGCTTGCACCTATTATCATTGATGGGTGCCACTTGGAAATGTTAAATCTCTGCTGATGAACTCTGATGAACTGTTTAATTATTGATAGTGAATATTATGGACTGTTACCTGCACTTGTTCAACATTGATGGGTGCCACTTGGAAATGTTAAATCTCTGCTGATGAACTCTGATGAACTGTTTAATTATTGATAGTGAATATTATGGACTGTTACCTGCACTTGTTCAACATTGATGGGTGCTACTTGGAAATGTTAAATCTCTGCTGATGAACTCTGATGAACTGTTTAATTATTGATAGTGAATATTATGGACTGTTACCTACACTTGCTCAATATTACTGGGTGCCACTGATGGAACTGCTTCTACTGACATAATGTCACTTGTTGCTATCTGCACCTGTTCAATGTTACTGGGTGCCACTGATGGAACTACTGCTACTGAGATAATGTCACTTGTTGCTGTCTGCACCTGTTCAACATTACTAGGTGCCACTGATGGAACTGCTTCTACTGAAATGATGTCACTTGCTGCTGTCTGCACCTGCTCAACATTGCTGGGTGCCACTGATGGAACTGCTTCTATTGAAATGATGTCACTTGTTGCTGTCTGCACCTGTCAACGTTGCATGGTGCCACTGATGGAACTGCTTCTACTGAGATAATGTCACTTGTTGCTGTCTACACCTGTCAACATTGCTGGGTGCTACTGTTGGAACTGTCAACTACTCTGAGGAGTGCTACTTGTTTATTGAACTATTGAAAAGATTTTATGTGAATATTTGTATAAACTGGTTCAAATGGTTCAAATGGCTCTGAGCACTATGGGACTCAACTGCTGAGGTCATTAGTCCCCTAGAACTTAGAACTAGTTAAACCTAACTAACCTAAGGACATCACAAACAACCATGCCCGAGGCAGGATTCGAACCTGCGACCGTAGTGGTCTTGCGGTTCCAGACTGCAGCGCCTTTAACCGCACGACCACTTCGGCCGGCTGTATAAACTGATTTTTTGTGTATTTACTGTTTATGAAATGTTATGAGACTCTTACCTGCACCTATTCGTCATTGCTGGTGCCATTGATTGAATTGTTTAACCACTCCGACAAATGATACTTGTGTAAACTATTATATAAAATCACATGTACGCAAGCATTTGTATTCCTTACTGTATTTTAGATATTAGGTTATTGAAGGGTGAGTGCAAAGCCAAAATTTATTTAGTTATGTGATATTTACTTATTAATATCATCTTTTATATTTGTCTGTATTTTTTTGGACGAATTTGGTGGTATTTTCACCACCAATGCTGGCAAAAATACCATCAAATTCTAGCCCATGGCGGAGGGGCATATGAAAGGTGGCTACACTGAGTCACAGCGCCAGAGATTGCGCCAAAGATTATTATTCCGCCGCCTCCACTGGTGCAGTAGTAGTTCAGAGGTTGCCGTGGGCAGTGCTTGTTGAGAGGATGTCGAGAGCAGTACTAGTTGAGAGCATGTCGTGTGCAGTTGTTGTTCTGTTGGGCGAGACAGTAGATGCTGTTCGGTTGGTGTAATGTATAGATGGAAGATGTTGCAATGATCACAGTGTATTTTTCGTCAATATATATGGAGGTAAAAAAAAAAAAAATTATTTCACATTTCCTTACTGACAATGCCTCTTGGTCAGAGGTTCAGTCAACAAAGCATCTGGCTCCTGTCCATGTCTTAGACTTGTAATTCTGGTTTCTATGTGCAATTATAGTATTTCTGGTTTTTCAATTAGTTTATTTTAAATGGGGTTTAAAATATCTTGTATTGAGGAAGAACCATGCCAGATACATGTACGTTGAATCACACTTCCACACACAGAACAGTAACACTTGTGCTTTGTTCTTTCGTAGCTTTTATAGTTGCAGGGGACTTAATTAATCAATTGCATTAACGGAAATTTCCTTTCATTCTTTATTGTTATTTTATGCAGTCAGATTGCGTACTAATACTAGTCAGGTCCAACCGGTTACGAGACTTCGTGACCGGACAAACAGCTACTAAAATTATTGCATAATAATTAAGCCCCCATGCAGTGTGTTTACACCTGTGCACTCCACGCCTAGGCGCCCTGCGCCTATGTTTACTTCACACGCAAGAAGAGGCATGCACGTGGATGCACATGCATGTGTGATTTCACCTATACCCAACGCACGCTGTTCCAGTGATCAATATGTCCGCTTTGTTAGCAGTAACTGTCGTCGGAACCGGTATATTATGAGAAAAAGATGAAATCGTAGAACTGGGATAATCAATACGTTTGCATAATACAAGTGTCTGCATGGTGGAAGGGACTTGATGGCAAGGAGTATTGTGTTTAATAAATGTACTTCATCGTTTGGGCGCCTTATAGCGAATGAAAATACATAATACAGTAACTCGGTATCACTGTAGACAAGATTCGAATTCTTGCTACTGTGTCAAATGCCACATTTTGAAGTTCCAGTCCGCTATATCGACTGCATCGAAATCTAAAATCATTGCAGTTTTCCAAGCTCTTGTGTAATCCCTGGATGATCATTTAAGGTTTCTCTCTCTGGAAAACAAAACACAAATTTCCTACTTAAAGTTTACAGACAGTAGTTCAAGAATATGGGAATATGTGTTAATTTCTGAACACACAACACTGTAGAGTAGGACCGACCACGACGTGGCAAACTGCACGCGTGCGCGATGTGCGGCCAGTGTTCGGGTCTAGATTCCGTCGGTCTCTGGTTTTCTCTGCTCTTCTCGGGAGTACACGGTACAGCGTGAGCTTTCGTGTAATAATGCGATGGGGCACTGCCTTTTCCGGATATAGAGCGATACTTTTCGAAGTGGCAGCGCTTCTACTTCTCGCTGGTTGCTTGTGGTTTAAAGGAAGTGTAAAGGAACACTGGTTGTTGGTATGGCACATTCTCCCCAAAAGAGGCAGTGTAGCACCGCACTGTCGCGCATTTAAATATGAGTGGGAATTACAATACCTTTTGGAAGAGAAGGATGAAAATTCTCAGTGTCATTAAGCAGTCGTTTAATCGCCAGGCGCCACGAACATGCTACAGAGCGGCGTTACACCACATTGCAGAAGGAATTTCAAGATTTAGTTGGCGATGAAAGAGGAAACAAGTTTGTGGACCTAAATAGATGTAGTGTTGCACAGCGAGTTGTCGATCTCAGCGTGAGTAACCCATGAAAATCATTGGTTCAAATGGCTCTGAGCACTATGGGACTTAACATCTATGGTCATCAGTCCCCTAGAACTTAGAACTACTTAAACCTAACTAACCTAAGGACATCACACAACACCCAGCCATCACGAGGCAGAGAAAATCCCTGACCCCGCCGGGAATCGAACCCGGGAACCCGGGCGTGGGAAGCGAGAACGGAAAATCATTGCTTTTATGCTGTTTGTATTAGTACATATATGCTTGTAGAAACCCAATGTGTTTGCAGTCCGTTCTATTGTTTCTTATTTTCAGCCGGCAACCTTTTGTAGCGGCCCGTTGTTAACAGCAAGCTACAAAATACCGCTCAAAGTAGCCAGATGTAATAAACTTTTCAGTGATGGTGAGTTCATTAGAGAGTGCAGTGTTAAAGCAGCGGATCTCGTGACGCCATTGGAGGTACAAAACTTCTCCGCAATTAGTCTGTCGCGACAAACGATTCGCCGCATAGCCGTCAGGGCAACGAGTTGTCTACAGGCAGTTAACTGAAAGTGGCAGCAGCTGCTTTGGTTAAGTCGATCGACATTTCGGACACAGCACAATTTGCGATTTATGTTCGTGGAGTCGACAGCAGTTTGCACGTGACAAATGAAATGAAGTGTCGTGTGGCTAGGGCCTCCCGTCGGGTAGACCGATCGTCTGGTGCAAGTCTTTCGATTTGACGCCACTTCGGCGACTTGCGCGTCGGTGAGGATGATATGATGATGAAGACAACACAACACCCAGTCCCTGGGCGAATAAAATCTCCGACCCAGCCGGGAATCGAACCCGGGCCCCACTCAGCTAGCGAGGCCGACGCACGTGACAAAAGAACTGTTAGATTTCGTGCCAATGAGAGACGCAACGAGAGGAACCGACTTGATGAAAACGGTTGAAGATGCAACTGAAGCCGTCGGCATTAATTGGAACATGTTAGTCTCAGTTACCACCGACGGAGCGCCAGCGATGCGGGGGGCACAAAATGGACTCAAACCATAGTTGTGCAAAAAACTACAACGATCGACAGACAATTCGTACGGAATTCATTGTTTCGTGCATCAAGAAGCACTATGTGATAAATTTGCAGGGATGGAACACGTCGTGAAACTGGTGGTCCAAATAGCAAGTTATCTAAAGCCACATGCATTACTTCATCGTCAGTTTCAAAATTTTTTGATGGAACTGCAGGAGCAATATGGAGACGAGATTTAGTACTGCGAAGTACATTGTTTAAATCGAGGGGAATGCGTGGAACGATTTTTCGAGTTAAGACCTTCTACTGTTCAATTTATGCAGGAAGAAAGAAAACAGGAACCAGCATTAGAAGTGCTGAATGGTTTGCAGACCTCGCATTTTTAGTTGACTTGACTGTTCACTTGAATACCCTCAATAAGACATTGCAAGGTGATAACCAATTGATATTTGATTTAATGAAAAGGTGGGTGCATTTAAAATGAAAATTACATTGTGCAAGAGACAACTTCGGAAACAGAACACCGCCCATTTCCTTAAGCTCTCCGGAGTTAAAGAAAATGTGAATTTTGAACAATTCATTTCGGTGTTAGAAGAAATACAGGATCAGTTTTCGAATCGTTTTCAGGCCATTGCCAACCTCTCACCTGTTTTCGAAACATTTTCAACACCATTTGCCGTATCAGCTGAAAGCGTCACCGTTCATTTGTAGATGAAACTGATCGATCCACAGTGTAATCCCCGATTAAAAGACAAATTCTATTACGTTAAAACTGTCCCGGATTTCTCCGAAGGTCTTCCTTGGGAAGAGTTTCCACGTCTCTATTACAGTTTGTGGCAGATATCAACTTTAATATAAGGGGCATTCAAATGAAAGCCAGTCGCTAGTGTAAAGTAACGGTAACGATTTTATTAACTCATAAATGTAGTTATACACAGTACACATACTCAAAAACAGTTGCCAAAACTGTTGGCTCATTTATCCTATTGCGACACTAGTCGGTCAATTCCATACTTGAAGAAGATAATAGCCGGCCGCTGTGGACGAGCGGTTCTAGGCGCTTCAGCCCGGAACCGCGCTGCTGCTACAGTCGCAGGTTCGAATCCTGCTTCGAGCATGGATGTGTGTGATGTCCTTAGGTTAGTTAGGTTTAAGTAGTTCTAAGTCTAGGGGACTGATGACTTCAGCTGTTAATCCCATAGTGCTCAGAGCCATTTGAATCATTTTGCAGATAGTAGGCTGCTGTCGGATCCAGGCCTGGACCCAGTCACACACTTCGTCATCTGTTGCGAATCGATGTCCGCGAATAGCTAGTTTTAGATGTCCAAACACATGAAAGCCACACCGTAAAGGTCGGGAATGTTCGGTGGATGTTGCAGCGTTTCCCACCGAAACTGCTGCAGTGTCGTCTTCACCGCATTGGCCGTGTGTGGGCGGGCATTGTCATGCAGGAGGATAACGCCATTGGACAACATGCCTCGGCGTTTCGAATTGATGGCTCGTCAAAGGTTTTGTAAAATGGCTTGATAACGCTGGGCATTGATGGTGGTTCCCCGTTCCAGGAACTCGACAAGCAGTGGGCCCTTATGGCAAAAAAAGGACATTATGGCCTTACTAGAAATGGTGTGCATGGCCTTTCATTTCTTTGGAGGTGGTGAAGTGGCATGTTCCACTGCTTGGTATGATGCTTGCTTTCCGGTTCAAAACGGTGACACCATGTTTCGTCACCTGTGACAATACGCAACAGGGAGCCGTATTCCTCCTGATGATAACGTTGCAGATGACACAAAGACAGCGCCAGTCGAGTATTACGCTGTTCGGCGGTCGGTTGGTGGGGAACCCACTGCGCACAGATTTTTCGAAAGTTCAAGTGTTGATGCATTATGGTGTGGGCGGTGTCCACGCTAATACCCAGTAATCGATGGACCTCGTCCACGGTGATTCTTCTGTTCTCCAAGACTAAAACATTCACTCCCGCAACCATTTCCGGTGTGATGTTACGATGAGCCTGTCCAGCACGGGCATCGTCTTCCAGTGACTCGCGCCCCTCAAGGAATCGTTTGCGCCATTCCACAACATTTGAACAACTCAGACTGTACTCACCGTACACAGCCTTCATCCGTCGATACATTTCACGGCCTCCAACTCCCTCCGCCACTAAAAATCGACTCACTCCTCGCTGTTCGTGCTTACTCGCCTGCGTGTTCGGTAGTGGACGATAACTTGTGTGACCACCTTCTCTTGTGTGACCACCTTCTCTTCGGCGTGAAGCCACACTGACGCTATGCAACATCAAACGGTGCGCACATGTCAGTCTCTCTACCAATAGATGGCGCCACCATCCCTGCAATTACGTGGTGGCGCCTTACGTGTAAGGCAAAGGTAGGCGAACCGCCCAGGTTTCATTTGAATGAACCTCATGTATCTTGAGCGAATTAAAAGTAATTAGATAATGATGAAAATAGTTTTTTAATTTTAATACACTGAAGAGCCAAAGAAACTGGTGTACCTGCCTAATATCGTGTAGGGTCCCCACGAGTACGCAGAAGTGCCGCAACACGAAGTAGCATTGTCTCTATTAATGTCTGAAGTAGCGCTGGAGGCAATGGACACCATGAATCATGCAGGGCTGTCAATAAATCCGTAAGAGTACGAGGAGGTGGAAGTCTCTTCTGAACAGCCGTTGCAAGACGTCCCAGATATGCTCAATAATGTTCATGTCTGGGGAGTTCGGTGGCCAGCGGAAGTGTTTAAATTCAGAAGAGTGTTCCTGAAAACACTGTAGCAAACCTGTACGTGTGGGGTGTCGCATTGTCCTGCTGGAATTGCCCAAGTCCCTCGGAATGCTCAATGGACATGAAAGGACACAGGTGATCAGACAGGATGATTATGCACGTGTCACCTGTCGAAGACGTATCACTCCAGCTGCTCACGCCCCATATCATTACAGCGCCTCCACCAGCTTACACAGTCCCCTGCTGACATACCGGGTTCCTGGATTCATGAGGTTGTCTCCATACTCGTACACGTCCATCCGCTCGATACAATTTGAAACGAGACTCGTCCGACCTGGCAATATGTTTCCAGTCATCAACACTCCAATGTCGGTGTTGATGGGCCCAGGCGAGGCTTAATGCTTTGTGTCGTCAGTCGTCAAGGGTACACTATAATACCACAACTCTGTGGATGATCATGCATTTTATACATGTTTTACGACGTTTGTTTTATTAATTGTGCTGAATATTATTCTGTTAAATATGTTGTCAAGTTACAAATGCTATTTGTTATTTAAGTTAGAGAATATGCATGGAATGTTAACATTTTGTAAGTAGACCCGCTGGCCTAGTCAGGGAGAAGCTATTGTCAAAGAGTTCAATAAATTGTCAATGCATTATCGCTGGCCGTGCGAGCGCGCCAAGAAAG
The DNA here is from genome assembly GCF_023898315.1 of Schistocerca nitens. Classification (NCBI taxonomy): domain Eukaryota; kingdom Metazoa; phylum Arthropoda; class Insecta; order Orthoptera; family Acrididae; genus Schistocerca; species Schistocerca nitens. Next base: position 422,765,776 of record NC_064614.1, on the reverse strand, counting down.
TTGCAGTTGGGAGTCGCGAGGAGACTGTTGTTATCGATGTTTGTGTGTATTCGCCGGTGTGGTCATGCAAAAGTGCGGAGATAAAAAGTCTGTTTCCGAAGTGCGGAACAATGAAAACTGAAATGGTTGTTTTGGCAGATGTTTAATATGGGCAAGCTATGTGTATGGCATTTATTGGGCACAGCACAAATGCAGCAAGAGTAATTCACATAACATCAAGAGTACTGTCGGCCCTTGTTATTAGCTATGGTATGGCAAGAAGATCAACCTGTGCCCTCTTTTATCGCTAAATGTAGCCCCTCGACAAACCAACGGCATCATAAAGTGAAGTAAGATGTAGACTTTGTATAACTAGAAATGTAATAGGCTAACCAGCGTAGTTGCAATTTTATTGCTTAAATAATTTTGTTTTCATGCATATTGTCACATAAATAATTTTCCTAAGTCGTTATCCAAGTAGTATCCATCCTATCCTTTTGTGCGAACCGAGATAGCCAGAAAATGAACTGAAAATGAAGTGAATATTAATCTGTTATAGTATCGGAACATAATTTTTCCAACTTTTGGACAAGTACATAACAATGAAATCTTTGGCAATACTATGTATAATGTCGGAAATAGAATGCTGCAAAAGCCAGTATTAATTCATTTTCTGAAAATAGAGTCACTTTCATAATATAAAGATTGTAGTAAAACTTTACATAACTTGGACACCGAATTTCACTGTCAAAGCACAGTTTCTAATATATAGCTTGTGGCATAATTTATAACTTTTATTACAAGGAAATATCATAATAACTGCTAGGTAAAAGACAGTCCTTACTAATGAGTAAATTCAGTCTTTCTGCTTTCTACAATTACGACAGTCAGTATTACGGTAACGCAACAAAAAGTTTCTGTTCACAGCCAGTAAACAATCCTACTTTAATTGATCTTTGAAAATTAATGCAATATATTGTATGTTTTTACTATTTGATCATTATCTGACTACGGTGACATGTGTCGTGGGAAGTACTTGAAAGAGTGCATTAGGTACTGTCCATACGTCATGACGCCAATAACTATTCTTATGTAAGATTGCTTACGAGTATAAAGTTCAGTTTCAATTTAATTGTTCTTGTTCCGGTGGGGAACTGGCGACCGTTGGTTATTTTCATTAATGACATACTTTGGAAACCTTTTTTTCCAAATTTTCCACTAACTACTGTTAATAAAAAATTAGTTTACGTAATAAAAATACCTAAAGTTAACCGAATTTTGTTTCTAATCGTCACTGCTAAAGTACTGAGTAGTGCCGATTCGATTATAAGTGTATCTACTTCTCTCGGTTTTGCATTGTTCTTCGTAGTAGATGCCTTTTCCCCCACAGATTAGGCACGTTAAGTACGCGGGCATATAGAAAAGCATAATTAGCCGGAGATGTAGGAAGGTTATAATGCGAGTGGGTCTTCGGCTCCGAAAGCCTATATCGATGATGTTTCGTTGAACGGTTTGCACGCTGATTCTTGTTGATGGCCCAGTATTAAAATCTGTAGCAATTTGCGGAAGGGTTGCACTTTCGTCACGTTGAACGATTCTCTTCAGTCGTCATTGGTCCCGTACTTGCAGCATCTTTTTTCCGGCCGCAGCGATGTCAGAGATTGGGTTCCTGATATTCACGATACACTCGTGATATGGTACGAGAAAATCCCCACTTCATCGCTACCACAGAGATGCTGTGTCCCATCGCTCGTGCGCCGACTGTAACACCACATTCAAACTCACTTAAATCTTGATGACCTGCCATTGTAACACCAGTAACCGATACAACTGCGCCAGACATAAGTTGTCATACATAGGCGTTGCCTACCGCAGCGCCTTATTCTGCCTCTTTACATATTTCTGTATTTGGATACGCATGCCTGTACCAGTTTCTTTGGCCCTTCAGTATATACTGTATATTACGTTGAGAACTGCAGCCATGACACAGTCGGTAGAGAAGTACTAGGTATTTTTTTTTTCTTTCACATATAGTTATGATAATTTATTCAATTCCTAACGGAATGCTGTAGAGACTATTTTTGCCTCTTTTTGTATATGTCAGCTGAAATGTAAGAATTTTACATGGAACACTGTGGCTCACCAAATATTACTGGTGTACTGCAGCTGCAAACTCAACTTTATTTTATTTTTTTATTGTGTGTTCTACCAACAGTCGGCAACAGTACAGTACCGCTCGTCATCATGCATAGCTTAAATTTCTCGAATTTCCTATTAGAGCGTAATATGAAACCAAGCCGGTCTGTGTTCGTGAGCGACCAGTCCGCGGTCGCGTATCAATGCGTCGCTCGCGAGCTGACTTTCTGGCTGGCCCTGCTGTAGAGGTATATGGAAAGGAACCGTTTGCGCGCGCGCGCGCGCGCGCGTGTGTGTGTGTGTGTGTGTGTATGTGTGTGAGTGAGTGTGAGTGTGTGTGTGTGTGTGTGAGAGAGAGAGAGAGAGAGAGAGAGAGAGAGAGAGAGACGGGGTACGAGGGAGCGTGTTATTTTCTCAGAAACGTTTACTTTCATGTTTTAATTTCTTTTTGTTTACCTTCAGACTCCAAACTCAAACTTCTTTCACTGTTTGGGTACTTCGCACGACAAACTTAATTAGTACGCCAATACCCATACAGGAATGGAGGCCGCTATTTCAATTGTAAGCACGATTTTGGTGGTCTTTACTCTATTCGACGCAAACAATCTATACATCAAAGCGACTCGTAGAGGAACAAGGATTCTTATTTGTGAGGAACTGTACAAATTCAATTCGCCCCACTCTGTAATCCGCGGAATTAAGTAGCCACAAATTAGCAAACGCAAGAAAACAGTCTTCAAATTCCGTTGTTTCTCGTCAGATCACTCGGTCAAAGTGCTAACGTAAAGGCAAATTTGAATGCGTGAGAAAAACTATTTCTTTAAACAGCGAGACGCAGTAAAACAAAGCACCAAATTAACATAACCACGGACAAGCCCACTACTGCTGGACATATCTTCCTGACTGGGAAGGGGTCTCCTGCGCCTTCGCATGCTGGCCTGTTTGTACGAATCAGAGAAATGCGCGACTTCCCACCTTTGCATGCGCCCTCTTGCCTCTTCGTGCAATGGCCGCATGCACCTAGTGGGTATGGAACATGCACCTAGTGGGTATGGAAGGCTACATAGGTACAGACGCACCTTAAAGGTGAGTTTACACCTGTGCAACTTTCCGCTGCTGTTGCACGAAGAGGCAAGGACGCGAATGCATCCGTAAAAAGTCACGCAGGCTTCTAATTTGTGTTCACGGGCCACCATCTGCAGGAGCAGAACTCCTCTATTAGAGTCGGGGAGACATGTGCAGCAACCATGCACTTGTCCAATGTTCTCTCCGTTTGGTTCTTTATTTTACTACCTCTCACAAAATCAAATGCTTTCCATCGTACTTCCGGTTAACAGATGTTGAAAAGCAGGAGTGATTCTGGGCCGAAGCCATGCTAGTTCCTTTATGAGCTTCTCTGATTCATAAGAAGAGAGCTAACTTCGATGAGAGCACATTAAAGACTACAAAAATCGTGCTTATAATTGAAATATCTGCTGCCATTGCTATATGTTTACTGCAGAACCATACGTTTGTCGTCCGAAGCATCCAAATGTGCATCCATAAATTACTTTCTGGCTTGCGAACGGACTTGGAAACCCTACATGTAACGTCTTTTTTTCCTTCAGTAGCGGCCAGCTAGTCCCTGTATGTTGCAGGTCCTCACTACAGAAATAGCCCCACATTATGCTACACAAATTTCAACTCCCAATGATCCAGTTTAGTCAGCTAATCTAACTATCAGAACAGTAACAAAATGTCCAGTCGTTTCAGATTCTTTCTGATGCTTAATTGTGTGTCTCCAAGGCAAGCAAATATAAACTGACTTCATAAGCGCGTTGATTTGGTGACTGTTACTGTATTTGCTAATACAAAGTTTTCTCTTGTTTAATTCCTCTTTGTGATTACATGTTTTGCGAGATAAATAAAATACTCATGCTTGCATGTACTTGAGTTGTTCATTGTAAATGCTATGAATCTAGCGAGTGTTTTCTTCCTAATGCTGAGCCTTTTAAGTAATTTTTGTGCTCCTCCACCAGCCTTTAGAGCGCAGTTTATGCTGCGGCCTCGATGTTGTACATGGCTGACTGTTAAGCAAATGGTTCAAATGGCTCTGAGCACTATGGGACTCAACTGCTGTGGTCATAAGTCCCCTAGAACTTAGAACTACTTGAACCTAACTAACCTAAGGACAGCACACAACACCCAGCCATCACGAGGCAGAGAAAATCCCTGACCCCGCCGGGAATCGAACCCGGGCGTGGGAAGCGAGAACGCTACCGCACGACCACGAGATGCGGGCTGACTGTTAAGCAAACCCACTGCCCACATGCCAGCCACACGGGCGCATTTCGAGCCGCGCTTCAACAGGCATGAATTTTCTATACGTGCGTCCCTCCTCTGCCATCCTTACATGCACGTTAGCGTTCCAATACGCCTGAGTTGGAAACGCTACTTACGCAACTGTCAGGATGGCAACAAGTCAAATTATTCCTGCAGTAGTTGCACAGTTTTTAGCTGAAGAGCTTATAGTGACATTGACAACGAAAAAACTGACTCACAGATGTTGGATATGGGAATGGGCATCTCGTAGGACTCGTGAGGGAAAATCAAATACGCTGATAAGGGAGTTATCTGATATGGACGACGTTTCGTTCCAAAGTCATTTTCGGATGAGTAAAATCGACTTTGAAATCTTTTTGAGCCATATTTCTGGCTCTGTACAAAAATCTGATACAAGTATGTGAGATGCATGCTGGCTCGCATTAAATTACCAGTAACACTGAAACATCTTCCAGTTGGAGTCACTGCAGTATACATATTGCATTACGAAGAGCGCTATTTATAAATTTTTATGTTATCTATATTATACTGAAGGTACATCGGAATGTAAGGTGTTTGTCTCAACAGTTCAGCTTTTTATTTTCAGAGTTAATCAAGTTTCTGGTAGGTCAAAGGTGCTTCAACTGTACTTTTCTTTGTCACTGTAGTACATAATTTTGTAACCGAACTTTGCACTACTGTGCAGAACGGCGTTAGTAATTGATAGCGCCAATATGAAAGCTGTTATATTTACATAGGATTTCAATGATGGTCAGGAGCAGTTTTAAATTTTTAAGGCCACAAATAAATTTCCATTTCACGGAAATATTCACACAAAAGATTAAAACAAAGAATTAACATTGTACTAAAATAAAAAAATACCTTTACAGTATTGTCTGTTCTGCAGTAATATGAACCACAGTTAAGTCCACACTCTCAGTTCCAATACTTTTTAATCCGCTTCGTCATTTCAAACAATGGTGGGTTACTCTAGTACAGATAAGCAATTCTATGGTGCACTCACGTTTGTGATTGTATCTCATCAACCATTAACAAATACTAGGATCTCTCTACTCTGTATATTATGTTAAATGCTTTTATGTGCATGACATGTTTCACATACCTGTGTTATTTGCACTGATTCCTAAGTAATGTCCGCAGCTCGTGGTCGTGCGGTAGCGTTCTCGCTTCCCACGCCCGCGTTCCCGGGTTCGATTCCCGGCGGGGTCAGGGAGTTTCTCTGCCTCGTGATGACTGGGTGTTGTGTGATGTCCTTAGGTTAGCTAGGTTTAAGTAGTTCTAAGTCCTAGGGGACTGATGACCATAGATGTTAAGTCCCATAGTGCTCAGAGCCATTTGAACCATTTGAACCTAAGTAATGTTCCAACACATATAACAGGATTTACATGCCTGATGATACGTAAATCGTAAATATCGCTTCAAACCTCACTGGTTAATTAATGAGTGAGTAGAATAAGTAACTGCACTGTATTGTATTAATTCTGAGTTGCGGCAAAATTACACAACTTAGATTTGGCCATGTGTTAATTTCACATACAAAGCTTTATATTTATCTACTAAAATGTACTTTAAACAATGTCAAAGACTAGCTGGACTACTATATTGGTATGAATATAGCAAATATAATTGAGAGGTTTGTTAGTGTTTATGTTGACGAGCAGGCAACTTCATTGTATACTAAGATAAACAGGTAATGCAAAGATGTAACAACTACCAAAGAAAATAAATTGCTCCTAACCTTTCCTACCCTACCGGACACTGAGTCCAAAGACTAAAAAAGTAGTTCATCTGCTTGTAACGTAGAGTCAATATCTCTGGAGTGAGTATTCACATGCGCAGAACAGATTTTGTGTTGTCAACATACATTGCCGGCCTGGTCACGTGATCTCGGGATGTGGTGTGTTTGTCCCTGTATATTTAGAATGTCACTACATCCCTAGTACAGACGGATTCTTTTCGTATGTGTCGTGGATTATTTATATATGTTGCGCAGACATTTTAACAGTAGCCATTTGATACCGGGAATAAATCAGCTACGTAACTTTTAAGGGCAAGTGGTATTACATTCTGCTTCTTTGCGATAGGTGTCACAGTTCAGATGCACTCGATTTTTGGTAGTTTTCGGTATGATACGGCATTTTCTAGTATTACAGAGCCTGACGTACATTTTTGCAGTGATAGTCCTAGTCCTACGAAATGACTTATCTGTACGCTAGTACTTTTGTAAGTGTCCGAAAAACACCGAATTTGTCGCACATTAGCGATTATATCCCTGCTAATTCGTCCTTTTTACTTGTATTTCTGCCTATTTATTTTCTCGTTTTTGCGACCTAAAGCACAATTTTTCTTACTGGTGGCACTTTGAGATATTTATTTAACGCATTTTAAGTACTTGCTCCCAGTTTATTAAATAAATAGTAGATGAGTAATCTATATACATAACCGACAGGTCACTGATAAATGCATGGAGGATAGTATTTACTGAAGCAACTAACCATTCCATTTCCTGATCCACTAGCAAGTTTACGAGAGGCAGCGATAGTTCGTAAGGTTTTGTACGAGCCGTAATATCTGTTATATAGTCATAAAATCGTAGAAAAATAGGTCTACAGAATCAAGCCTTAATTATAAGGCGTCTCGAAATTTTTAAACATGTGCAGTGTCTCTTACTAATATGATAATATAATTAGAGCTACATGGTATGTACCCATGAAAAGTTACTATCCCTCATTTCACATATTTTTCTTTGCATCTGTAGCAACAACAGTAATTCACCCTCGCTATTACACTATCAACAAACGGTGAACACAACAAAAACTCTTGATATTATAAACTTCAAACGCTGCAGAAAGCACACACGCACAGCGAAGTCCCGAAAACACGTGACAATCCTGGTTTAATGTTGACAACATGCGCAGAACGCAATGCTCACTCCAGAGATATTTACTCTATGGCTTGTAACAGGAATTTCTGTGACCAAGACAATTTGACACTTAGCCAATGGTCATTCAGTCAGGATGGTGTACACAGTAATGAAACAAAGCAGTAGGCTCTGCCAGAAATATCGACTCTTAGACAATGTGTCTAATAGTGTATTTTAATACGACAGTATGCTATCCCAGGCAATTTATAACACTTTGAAGTAAGCACTACAAATATGGATTGTTATACAGTTATATCACTTGTCACGTATTTCATTGTTATTGTCTAACCTGCTTTCAGAAAACACTTGATAATGGCACTTTGAAGCCAAAATCATGATTGTGTAAGTGTAAATGTAACACTGTAAATAAACAACTGTCTAACGGTGGTACTGACTTTAAGGAAATATATTATAACTGTGCCCCCACATTATGAAAAAATTATTAATCATATGGAGTTGCTGAAAGCTAGAAAGGTATTCCTACTGCACTATTTAAGAACATTTTGCCATTTTAGGAAGTATTTATTTACTTTGTTGAAGACTAATCCCACAATCACTGTCACATTACTGTCACCATCAGCTGACATCAGGAGGTGGACCTCGTCCACAAAAATGACATCATCGTCTTCGGATATGAGATTGTCACTGGTTTCTGGTATCGACCTGTGCCTTCACTTGCACTGCCATGGCAGACGTTGCTTGTGAGCATGTCCTGTGTCAGATGACAGCAACAAATTGCACAATCCATGTTAAAAAGCTTCAGTCAGCACCACAAGCAAGCCAAGTGCCAGGCAACACCTGTCATGGTGTTAGGCCTCACCATCTATTGGCCCCACAACATCCAGACCATTGCTTTTTGATGATTGTTGCAGGCTGGAGTATCTAAGTGATGGGCTTCGTGAAATAGTGGCAGCGGTAAAGGCTGTTGCATATGTCACCGGCCGAGTAGACGGCTTGAGTGAGGGCATCATGTTCATAGGTGGTAACTGCGCGACCCATCGATGTATTCATTCCTACTGAAGATGTCTGTCTTTTCCAAATCCTGATCCAGTGCAGGGTTGACCATCATACAGGGCAACGGTTCTGCAGCTCCCGATACAGAGGCACAAGGGCACATGACTATGGAGATCGTTACACGCTTGACATACACCATTCAAGACAGAATATGTCAAATATCTGTTGTCACTGGAAGGAAAAGTAAATCTTTTTCATGATAAATCCAGACAGCACGTTCCCCTGCCTAAAGAGTATCTCCAGCAGTTTAAAAAAATACTGAAACAATCACTCACAAGAGAGAATTTAACATCCCAAATATCACACATACCAGATGTCACAAAGAAAAACAAACGATTGGAAAGAGTAACATGGGGCTTTTCACAGACTTAACAATCCTCCATCAAAACATGCAATCAATAAAAAATAAAATATGACTATTAGAAGTTGAGCTCCAATTTTTGAACTGCACAGTAGTATGTATTGCTGAGCACTGGTGTAGAGACACAGAAATCCAACATGTAGTATTACCATTGTATGAAAGGGTATGACTATTAGAAGTTGAGCTCCAATCTTTGAACTGCACAGTAGTATGTATTGCTGAGCACTGGTGTAGAGACACAGAAATCCAACATGTAGTATTACCACTGTATGAAAGGGCAAACTCTTACTGCAGAACTGCTTCAAGGGGTGGAGGATCATGCTTTTGTACCAGAAAAGGAACACAGTTCAGATCAAGACATGACCTCTGTACAGTAAGTGAAGATAAACACTTTGAAATATCAGCTATTGAATTAACAGGGCTTGATATCACCAAGAAATGAATCATTTTGTGTGTGTATAGATCTCCCAATGGTAGAGTGGACACTTTTTTTCAATAAATTAACAGAAGTTCTAGATAAAGTCTAAAGTACAATGGTCAACATAATTCTTTGTGGGGACATTAACATCAACTCTAATATTATAAATGAATCCAGCATCACCCTCATAAATACTCTTCAAAGTTTTGGCATGTCCCTATTGGACAATAGTGCAACAAGGGTTGCTACAATGACTGCATCAGTAACTGACCATGTGGCCACAAATACAGACAGGGAAAAATGTGATGTGGCTGTAAGAGATCTCGGGCTATCAGACCATCTCAGTCAAATAACAACAGAAAAATCAGGTATTGAATCATTCCCTAAAGTACAAGCCTACAAACGAAATCTATCAGAAATCAAAATAAAAGATTTTTCGAAAGAAGTAGCAAAACAAAGCTGGGATTACGTGTATAAGGAAACAAAGGTGAATATGAAATTCTCCACAGTATTTAAATTGAACTTTTAAAAGTCATTTCCAAAAGTATTCATGTCCGTATCAACATCTCACAAAAACAGATGGATATCAGCAGGTATTAAGAAGTCCCCCCAAACACTTAAATACCTCAGTTCCATGAAAAAGAGTCATAATGATCCAGAATTCTTAAATTTCTATCATAGACACAAAAAGATCTATAGGAAAGTGCTGATTGCTGCAAAAAAATCATTTAATGACAAAATAACATATAATGCAGAGAATAAAAGCAAAGCAGTCTGTGATGTTATAGAAAAGAAAATGGGAAGAGGCAAACAAATGCAGAATAATATACTGCTAAAGGAGGGGGATAGGGTAATAAATGATCCACAACACTCAGCAACTATGTAAACGAGCATTTTTCAAGTTTTGCAGAGAAGTTGCAGCAAAAGTCCCCCAAAACAAATATAACACCTGTAAATAATGTTGCACTAAATACAATGATGTTACTTCCAACCACTGAGAATGAAGTCAATAAAACTGTTCAAAAACTAAAAAATAAGAAGTTAGATGGCTTAGATGTAGTACCAATGTGTGTATTGAAACAACGCATAGAGATTATACAAGGTCTCTTGACAAATATAATAAATGAATCCCCCGCATCAGTGACATTTACATAGCAGTTAAAACAGGCATTAACTTCGCTAAAGAAAGGTAATGCAGAAGACATGGAAAATTACTAGCTCATTTCCCTACTGTCATCATTCTCAAAAATAATAGAAGCAGTTATGAAAGACAGATTAATGAATTACCTGAATAAAGACAATCTTTTAAGCGAATCACAGATTGGTTTCCAAAGTTGCAAAAATACGGTGTCAGCCATAGTAGAATTCACAAAAGCTGTACTTGAAGCTCTTGACAAAGGTGAGTGTATCACAGGCATATTTTTAGATCTTTCTAAGGCATTTGATCCAGTCGACCACAAGATTCTATTAAATTAGAAGCATTAGGAATAAGAGGAGTAGCTAAGGACTGGTTTCAATCATACCTAGCAGGTAGGGTACAAAGAGTAGAGATAACACATACTTCAAATAGAACTAAACATTTAGTAAAACACTTGTCAGATCCAAAATACATTAATACAGTGGGTCTGCAAGGTATATGCTATTAGGACTAGTACTATTCCTGATATACAACAGTGACTTTCCAGTAGTGTTACTCATGCTGAAAAACTTCTCTTTGTGATGACAGTAATATTGTAATATTATAGTCACTGAGAAAACAAGAGAACTCCTTGCAGAGAAAGCAAATGAAACTCTCAAGGAAGTTTATCATTGGTCAATAAGAAATTAAGTGACACTGAACAGAAAGAAAACTAATGCCATGAATTACTGTTTGAAGAGGGAAAATAATGATGTTAAATTAAATATACATGGCACCTCTGTTGACTGCGTAACAAACACAAAATTTCAATGAATGAATATTGATTCTCAGTTGAAGTGGTGTGAACACACAAATGTCATTGGCATGTTATGCCCTTTGAATCCTATCATCAGTGTGTAACATGCAGTGTCCTTTAGTTACATACTATTCATGTGTACACTCAGTTCTTAGCTATGGCATTCTTTTTTTGGGGAACAAATGCACAAAATATGAACACAATTTTCAAACTCCAGAAAAGAGCCATAAGAATAATAACCAAAAATAGTAGTCGAGCTCATAGTAAAGATCTGTCAAAACACTGGGGATTTTAACTGCTCCTTGTGAATACATTTACCAGTCAGTTGCACACATCAAAAATAACATTGGTAATTACTGCACAGACAGCTCTGTCCATGACCATGGAACAAGAGCTAGACTCAACTTGCATTTACCAAGAAAAAATAAACATAAAAGTCAAAACAATATTTCCTACCAAGGAATAAAATTGTACAATAAATTACCAAAAGACAGTAAAGAAATTGCAAAAATACACTCATTTTAAAAGGCAGCTAAAAAGTACCTGTTATGCAATACATTTTATACATTGAAGGATTACTCAGATAAAACCTAGTAAGGGGTTTGGTAAAAAACAAAAAAATTATACAAACAAATAATAATAGTGATTATAAAACATCCAACATTCCACATAACACCTTAAGACTATGTTTTCCCTTGTTTTTTGCTTTCCTTGAAAAATATACACACGAGCCATGCGTAGCACAATACTAACACCCCTTCCTGTTTCTGAGCTCAACATCTCACTCATTATAGAGGGATGCTGACTCAGTTTTTCAGGTTAGCAAATGGGAAGTTGCACTGCAGGAAATGGCCCAGAGATCACCAGTGTGTTTGTGTTTTTGCGTGTAGTGAGTGAAGTGTTATAAAGCAATGTGTGTATAATGTCTGCAGTGACTGATAGTGAGATATGAATGAACAGTGTGGCATTACATTAATTAATACGTTATTTGTAAAAAAAAAGTATTGTATACCAGGAGTAAATCTAATGATTGTCTCTAACTAGAAGTCTGTTAATGTATGTGAATATGAATTAGCTTATTTTAAATTGGTCTAAACTTGTGAATACTTTGACATGTCCTATATTCTTGTAAAAAGAGATCTGTGGATGAATAAAGCTACTACTACTGCTGCTACTACATACAGACTGACTACTTTGTGAGAGTTGGCAGGCCTGAGGTTATACTCTCTGACAACAGCACACAATTTGCGAGCAACAAGTAAAGATAATTTATTTGGAACAATGGGATTAGGCAAACACTGATTATGAAATACCATTCCAAGCGGAATCCTAATGAATGATGTTTTCACGCGCTGCCTCATTTTATGTACATGGAAGTGAAATCTGACCATATGCAGACTAAATGGCTAGATTATCTGGAATCAGTCAAGCATACAGTCAACAATTTGATTAATAACCATGTGAGTTGCTGTTTCACAACTCACAGGACAATGAATAATGTAATCTTATTCTAAATGTGGTGTGAGAAGGACAATCGCATATGGAAAAAGCAAGACAAACCATCATAAACTTATCTACCACACCAAACCAAGTAGATAAGTTTATGATGGTTTGTCTTGCTTTATCCATATGCACTGATAAGTAAGTCACTCAAACTTGAGACTGTAAAGTCAGTGACCTAGCCCTGGTTCTTATTTATTAGTCTTCCCTTACTTTTAAGAGGATAAAAAAGTGGGAATTCTAATGGATAGGATCATTTGAGATCACATGAATCCACAATCCAGGACCATATCTATTTAGCTTTCCCTTGTCAGAGAAAATACAAGGTTTATATTTGCAACAGGATATGAAACAGTACAGATAAACAAAAATCAGACATGAGTAATATGTTATTAATGTACAAAGTTTTCTAACATGAATTTATGTGGTTTACTGTTTAGCATAATAAACATGTTGTGACTCTTCAAGTTTTCCCAGCAGATATGTTGTAAATAGTCTTCACAGGCTTGCCGCCGAATGACGTTGTGCAAATTCCATAATATTTCTTCAGAGCAACTGTCCAACATCTTCAGGTAATTGTGCTTTACTGGTGGTTAGGCATGATTGACGGTATCTGCATGTCAATGTCCCTGTATATAGATCACATGCTTGAAGAATGTGCAGGCACAGAAGTGATGCATGCCCAATAATTTGCAGATATATTGGTGCCATACTCCAACACACTCTCCCGAAAATGCAGAGCAGCCCTCCTGCGTGTGCGCTGTATGCTATGACAGTTTGGCAAGATGTTACTCACTAAAAAATCGTACTAGACCAATATTATGACAGATCTCTTGTCGAAAAATCTCGATTTTCTCTTTGTGATTTAATAACAGCCAATGCAGGGTTCTAGGCTGTACTTGGTTAAAATCTCACATCCCTGTTGACAAAATTATCAGCTCCATGGATATGTATTGCTTCCTTAATGATGCAGTCCCAGAAAGATGATGCCAGGGACAAAATATCAGTCTTTCCATAAATCATGCAATTTGTCGTATTCAGACGGTGTTCTGTGGCTGCTGACTTCTCCAGCTGGCGTAGGCGTGTATGATGCTGATGTTCATCACAGTGTTCTCGTACTGTGAGACAAGTCTGGCCTATATACGCCGCCCCGCATTGACAAGGAATCTTATGCACACCAAGTTTCCTTCGGCCAAGATCGCCCTTCCTCGGTTATGTGGATGTTGGAATAACATACTTAATGTCATATCTTCTGTGGATTCTTTCGATTATTGACGACATGGCACCAAAATACGGCAAGAAGGCCAAAGTGGTGGGTGTCTTCGTGTCTTCATTTTGATTCCTTTTTTTAAAGAGCTGGAGTCAATCAAAAAAGCAATACACTTCCATACTTAGTGGAGCAAATGATGTTTACACAAGGGAACTAATACAATCACGTAAAATGTTGAGTAACACTGAATAAAGCGAAAAAGTAAAGAAATATAACAGGGATCCCTCAAGAAAGTCATCTAGCAGAATCTAGTGCCATATGTAAAAATTCAAAAGGCTGCACTGCTAGTCACCTGCAAAAGCATTTTTCGTGAGTATTCTATAACTCCTCTATTTAGTGCTAATGTCCACTATCATCAATAAAACGTCCTGTAGATTAACTTGGTTTTAATTTGCAGAGAGATTTCTTTTCAGCACACACCAGCTGCAGAGTGAAAATTCATTCTGGATAATTACTGATGTACATAAGTCATTCCACCTATCTGTATCAAATTTTGTTTCATAAAACCCATAACTGAAAATAAAATGATGTTATTTTCATTAGAAAATTATGATTCAGTATTTCTTTATAGAATTTAAATACAAGTAAAAAAGTTTGTGGTTTGAAAGGAGATTAGAACTCGAGACCATTATAATAAGCATTATCAGCACAATTCACTCAGCTTCCATGAATGTATTATTTTGCACTTAACAGAGCTCAGAAATTATCTCATTTTAGAGGCAATATCTTTGAGTTTTTTCTTATTTAGTTTTAGAAAACTAACGTCTGTGCACAGACTTTAGTATCCCATAAATGTACATAAAGCAAATTGTACAGGGACAGTCCACAAAGTCCCCTTGTCAGATAAAAGCTCATACATTCACTCACAATCCTAAAATCTACACAAGCAGCTGTTTGACCAGGGTAAAAACACATACAGAGCACGAAACAAATCCGACAATAACTCAAGTACATTCCAGTCATTTTCAAAAGATTGAAAAAGAACGACTAAGTGCACCATCTAGTGGCAGCCACAGGTACTGGGTGGCGTGATGTCATGAGCGACGACCCCAGAGAGCTCAGAATTTAACTCCGAGTTTCGGGTGACCTATGAAATCCTTAGAGTTTTGAATACAATGGTTGCACTTGCCTATGAGGAGTCCCAATAGTGATGTCAGATATTTAGCAACAAAATAAGTAGGTGCTCCCTTGTTACTCACAATGGGACTGAGAGGCATTCCAATCTTATGGATCTTGGGTAGGCCACAGAGTCTAGGAGGAATTGCAGCCTGTTGATGCAAACCCTTGGTGACCCACACTGGAGTTCCAAAGTCTTTCTCTGGATATGACCCGTCGGATCACTTTTTAATTTATGGTATGCAGGTTCAAACAGCAGTTTGTATATATTGTTATTATATTCTGTGTGTGAGATAAGCACAATAGCATTTCCTTTGTCAGCAGAAAGGAACCTTTTCAGAAAATTAGGGATACTGACAGCTGCATGCCAATATATCTACTCCCTGTTATGTTTCTTTGGTAAAAATGGACAATTGTACAAAACCAATGATTCATACCACACCCACAATACCAGGAGGAAGATGGACCTCCATTATGAATCAAAAAACCTTACTATTGTACAAAAAGGAGTCCATTACATGAGCTGCAAGGTGTTCAGTGCCCTCCCACCATCACTGAAATTAGTTTTCCACAAGCTTCCCAAATTTAAACAACAGCTCAAACAGTATTTATTAGAAAATTCCTTCTATTCGGTAGAAGAATATTTCAGTAGAGTTGACTGTAATTGATTTTTTCATTTACTAATTTGATGTGATATTGTGCGTTACGATACGCACAATCACTGTTAACATTACTGTGTCTTTCATTTAGCTATTAAGATCTACCATATTTTTTAATGTAATTTTTTCTATACACATTAATGTGTATTTTGTCTTATACCAGATATCCTCTTGCAAGAGGTACTTTTATGTATTCCTTTTGTATTTATTTATAATAATTCTGACACGTCCTACATCCATGTGAATGCCCCGCAGTATTGGATTTATGGGATATAAATAAATAAATAAATAAATAAAATAAGATGACAATGTCTTGGTCTCCTCTCAGTTCTCGTAGAGAATGCCTTTCAGCTGAAGTGATATTAAAGTTGGACTTCTTAGTTGGAGCTCGACTCAAGATGCAGTGTGTGTCACGCCTAATCTCTTCAGCAGTGTGCTTAGGAAGTTTTGAAACAGCCTGTTATATTCCCCTAATCACATCTCGGATGGGAATGGTCCCTAGTGAATGTGCAAAATTAAGACCCTTCTCTAGCACCAAAACTGCAGCATCGTCCGAAGTCTTGTCAATCAGATTAAACATGATACGTATTCTTAGCATGTCTTTCTGCATTCAGGCTGATAATCTCTTCAACAGGGCTGTGGGTGTTTCAACTGAGCACAGTCTGAAACCCCGCATTGGCTGCTATTAAATCACGATGAGAAAATCAATATTTTTCGATAAGATATCCGTCTTAACATTGGTCTAGTTTGTGAAGGTGAGTAAGGTCTGGCTGCGCTGTCAGTAAACATAGTGTACAGCACAAGTGCAGGAGGGCCACTCTGCGATTTTCGGCGGAGGGCATTTCAGTATGGCGTCATTTACCTGCAAATCATTGTGCATACGTGACTTCTGCACCTGCACATTCTTCGAGCATGTGTTCTATATACAGCGGCATCGATGTGCACATACTGTTAGTCGTATCTTGCCACCAGCAAGGTTCAACCACCAGAAAATGTCAGACACTTACTCTGAGGAAATATTGTCGAATTTGCATAATGTCATCCGGCAGCAAAACTGTGAGGACTTTACGATAAACCTGTTGTTTAGCTGGATTATTCATTTCCATTGGTAACTTGTACTGTAAAATTAGGATCCAAGGTAGTTACATTCCTTGTAGTTGTTATGTGCATGCAAGTCTGATCAACTGCAGTTATGGCCTATTTGTCTGGAAAGGTACTGTTTTCCCATTAAATTCAAAATACCACAACACACATAGCTCTCCGTCTCCCACTGCTTGTTGTCTGTGCCCACTTACAAGCAGGGCTCAATGTGACGACCATCAGTGTCAACACAAATACAGTACTTCTGTACCATGTTCTGGTATACCATCACCAAACCGTTATTTTCCAACATCCAACACAGCCAAACCCATGTCAGGAGGTCTACTTCAGATGCCTCAGGGGTCTCATAAATCAAAGCTTTCATTTGACCCCACAGGTAGTAGGCAGCGGATTCAAGTTGGAAGAACATGTAAGCCATGCAATTGGGTCACCACCACCTATCCACTGTCGTCCAAACAATTAGTCTAGATGATCTTAAAACACGCATGAAAATGAAGTGATGCACCATTGTGCTGGAACCACATGCTTTGGCACACATGCAGTGGTACATCTTCCAAGAGCCAATGCAGATCGTCATCAAAGAACCACAAGAACATGGTGCCTGTGAGGTTGGTGGAAAGAGGTATGGCCCATTCACACATCAATCTTGGAACCCTGGCAACATATTCAGACCATATCATTCCTGAAACCCTTGGAGGCATCCATCATGTGGGGTTTCGTCAGCCCACACATGACAGTTGGAGGAATTGATAACGTATTAGCTGGTGAACATGGCTTCATCCATGAAAAGGATCTGCCATGGGAAGTTGGGCTCATCCACACAGTGTTGCGAGAACCACCTGCACATGGGGGCTCATGATGGAAAATCCTGTGGCTGCATCACCTGCACCTTCTGGGGATGGTAAAAGTGTAGCTGTTGCTCATGCAGAACACGCCAGGCAGTTTGGTAAGTCACATTCAGTCTATCTGCTATGTTTCTGGTGCTGATCATCATGTCCTCTTCCCTTGCATGGAGTACTGTCTCCACAAACTCAGGTGTACAAAGCTGCTGTAGAACAACACAGACAGCACTACTGGTGGTCAAGGCCCAGTTTATACTGTCGGAAAGAGGAGAGCAAATGTGTCTGGTGGTGTGGGATATGCTCTGCATACAACTGCTGAACAGCCCTCCCATTGCACTAAGCTATGCCATACCATAACATCATGTTGACATATTCTGCAAACGTGTAGTTCACCACAGTCAACAGCAACACACTGAAACTGAAATGTATGAGCAGCTTGCATTCTGCACTGTAGTGAATGTTTACTACTGTACAGTTGTACAATATGAACAAAGATCACAAGCACAACAGCAGGCACAAATCCCTCTAGGTAGATCATAAAACCAACTGAATGGCATGTAAACAGACCTGTAGTGGGCATGGCACATGAGGAGATGTGTAAATTATACATGTAATATCCTAGTCAGTGGTGGTAAAAATATAGGAGATTTGGATATGTGTTGTTGTATTTTGCATGTAGAAGGAGAATGTTATGTTTCTGGACATGAGTTCCTAACCACCTCGGTGCCTGTTATGATGCTCGCCTGCTTTGTTTTGTTGTGGAAGTACAGCACTGACTACTTTAAATGATATAGCCTACAGATGCACAGCTGCATTTCAGTCTTTTACTTTCATTGTCCACAACCACCCATGTACACATTTAATATGGGCAGTGCACTTTTGTTTAACTTTCGATAAGCCTCATTAGTGGTTTTCAGGCAAGCATCCACATACTGCTACAATAGTTTACTATTGAACATCTACGAGCAGTAATAACCTAACCACGAAGTTCACAGTTCTTGAAGAATAGAAAGGTACATCTGGGGCAGACACAGTCATTGTTTTAACACACAGCCTAATTGTGTAACACTTATTTCACAGTTGAAGCATTGTTGTTGTTCTAACCAACACAGCTTTCTCGTCTGAAACTTTGCCATGGACTGACTGTCTCGTGATCAAAAATTGAGCCCTTATATATCCTCACAATAATAGGTGTTGAAACCACACATTGTTAAAAGTTTAATTTACAGAAATTACAATGAAAACTTAACTCATTAAATTAACAGAATACATCGAAAAATTGGTGCTTTTTAAGTTTCTTCTGCTACAAGGGTTAAGCCGAATTATTTGATTAAATGATGAAATTAACATATGTAGTTATGCACTCAAAACTTCAGAAAAAACTTAATTACTGCCGGCTGGAGTGGCCGTGCAGTTCTAGACACTACAGTTTGGAACCGAGCGACTGCTACGGTCGCAGGTTCGAATCCTGCCTCGGGCATGGATGTGTGTGATGTCCTTAGGTTAGTTAAGTTTAATTAGTTCTAAGTTCTAGGTGACTGATGACCTCAGAAGTTAAGTTGCATAGTGCTGAGAGCCATTTGAACAATTTTTTTTTGTTAATTTCTTTGGAATTAATTAAGGGCAGGCTTTGCTAACATGTTTTTGAATAGAGCCAAATAAATACTTAAAGATTACTAGCATTTCATCTTCCAAATGTTTATAATTAGTACAGAACTTATATTTGTTTATAAGTCAACAACAGAATTTAAATTACGAAACAATTATTGATTTCACCCTATAATGAAATGTATTAACTAGGAATAGTTGAAATAGTTTACAAAATCAATTACATACATAATCACAAAATTAGATCTGGTGTTATATTCTTTAAAACTGAGGGCCAACCTTTCTCTTTCATGAAAATGCAGATTATACTCACGTGTGTTAATGGTAATTAGGTAAAAGTACAAAAATGAATTCTAAGGAGGCAGATGGCAAAACAAGAGGAGAAGCAAAAAATATCCCAGCTTCCTTCATCAGATGCCCAATAGAGGTCCTCACCATGTGCAATGGGGATTTAGTTACATCCTGTATATGTGAACTAATCAATGTAAAAATTTATGTTCCTACATTAATTTGCTACATATTGACAGAAGAATTATGTTTTTCTATATCTCTCTCCCCCCATGCAAACAGGTTAGACAATGATTTAATTAATTATAGGAAGTAGGACTCATAGTGTTATAATATCCAAACCAGATAACATTCTTTCATGAGGCTCGCATTCCATGATGCAAACAAACAGAGAAGATATGTAAGAATTGCATTACAATTAATAATCTATATGCATAAATAAAGCATTCAGTTCTTAAAATTTATAGACAGTGCAACAGTGATATAATCTTCCTATCTAACTGAATGTTGGTATTATAGTAATTAACTATAACTTATCAGTTAGAACTGATCACTAGAATATTGATGTTCAATGAGATACAATTTTTCCAGAATTTTATGTTGTAGATACATGTTATGTTATCATTATGTTATAAATTCTTTTAAATAGTCCAGCCAATATGGCATTTACTTGCACACCTGTGCCTAAAATTACTGTTAGAGGTAGCCTATTAACCTTTGTTTTGATTGTAGCCTGCATATCATGTTTCCTATCTTTATCACAGTTAGTGAGTGCCTGGCATGATTCTGCTTGCTTGCTTACTCCATTACCATATCTGATTAAAATCAAAATATGCTGCACACCCCCACTATTCACAGAGACCGACCCAGTGAGGCACCTTCCAGCTTCATCTAATTATATAAATTATTGTGAGTCGAGTTGGAGTGAACTTCTGTTATGTTCACTCTAGATCCTTGGCTTCTAGATCAGCTGGTTACCACATATATGCTGCCATGGTCTATAGTTGTTATTGTGATTTTTGCGTTTCTGAGATCACGGGCTTATATTACATAAACTTGTGAAAGAAGCTCTGCAGAGAGTCAGTCTTAAGCAGTCTTCATAAACTCTGTGTTACAGTCTGCGAAAAAGTCACCAACAGATATCATCTGTAGGAATAAATGGCTTGTTAACTGTATAAAATCTATTATAAATACAGCAACATGTATAAACTATAAAACCAGTTTTACATGATAATGCCTTACCAACAGCCACATGAACATTTCAAGATGTTTTCTTCTCTGATAGCAAATAGAAAATTTCTTATGTTAAAACTGAAAAACTATATTGTACTTTTCAATTGTCCATTTTTAGGTCAATACACTTCATCCAACACTTTTCCAGTGAGCATACTTTTTCTCTGAACTGCAGCTCCGTAAAACTTACAAACCACCTACCTTTAGCTGCTATAACCTCTTGATAGAACTCAAAGTGGATTGCCGAATGAAGAAATTGGAACGTTTCTGACACATTCTTCTGTTTGAGTTAAATAGCTGTGTGACAGCAGTCTTCTGGACCATTTACATAAAAAAGATACGTGAGAAATGTTACAGACCAAAAAAGAAAGAAAATTCTGTTTTGTCAGTGCAGAACAGCTGCTATAAAGATTCTTTGACAATATTAAAAGAATGATTAGAAACATGAATATCTCTCAGATGGAGTACAGACAGAATTGTTATCACATCAAAAAATGTTGGAAGTACATAGTCAAAGAAGTAAGTTATAATACAAGGCATTCCTCAAAGCTCTACACTTGGTCTCCTTCTGTTTATTATATTTATCAATGAATTGTCCCAGAGGATTGAGAAAGGTCTGCCATAATGTTTGCTGATGATACCAGCACACTGTATTAAAATCACTTTCTAATGAACTCCATAACACAATTTCTGATAAAAACTCCATGCTGGTAAACATATTAAAAGTGAAAAAAGCTTTTATTTAATAAAAAGAAAATTGTGTACAGAAATTTTCACCTGTGTCATATAGTTTCCTCAAGGATAAATAATGTCATATTTGAAAATGTTCCATTTGAGGGTATTGCAGCAGCTATATGCAATGCAGCACAACTCTGATGTGTATATATAAGCATCAATATGGAAGCAAGAAGTTAGCGTGACATTCGTGTCTTTCCAGTGTGCCTGCTGTAAATGTAGGAACATGAACTTGGTGGCATTAGTACAAAATGCACCCAAACAGGACCAATGTGTTAATATTATTTTCTTGGTTGCAAAGGACAAACACCAATAGACATCCATCAGAGAATGAGGAATGTATGTGGGGCATGTCTGTTGAAAACCACTGTTGTGGAATAAAACTGCCTCATGATAAAGCACATCCCCATATCAGAAATGTTATAACACAGAAGTTATGCAAATTTAAGCCGGAGACACTTGAACACCTGCCCTATGGTCCTGATCTCTCTCCACATAATTATCACACTTTTGGTCCCTTAACAAAGGCCTTGAAGGACTGACAGTTCTTGCTGGATGAGGATTTGCAGCAGGCAGTTACCAACCTCTTCATGCAGCAGCACATGGTGTTTCACCAAACTGATAACTTCGACCTGGTGTGTTGGCGGGATGATGCCTCAATGCTCATGGTGATTTTGCCTGATTGGTATACCAATTCTGGACTGTATGCTCTTTGAACAAAAACTTTTTGATCACCACTTGTACAAAAAAAGTAAAGGGACTGGGCAGTTTATGTCACACTATCTAAAATGTGCATACTCTGCACTTGCACACCCAGTACTCATATACTGCATCCATTTTGAGTTGTCTTACACAGAGAGATCTTTCTTATGCAGAAGTAAACAGTTAAGATAATGATACAAGAGCTTCTCTCCTCAACACTAAACATCTGTTTTTGGAATTAAGTATCCTGCCAATGTCCTGTACACACATGCAGGAAGCAGTGTTTCATTCATGATAATTTACAAATTCCCACAAAAAATAAGGAAATTAGCTGTCATCAGCTTTGTCAGTCCAATGGCATATCTATAATTAGTAACATATATGTAAAAGGCTCAGCAGAGTAAGGCACATGGGAGTTGTTCTATTCAACAAACTATCTGAAAGCTTAAAGTCAAATTGAGCAGTAGTCAGTATAAACGTTACTTCAGAACAGCTTCTTCTATGTTGTAAAAGAATTTATGAAAGTCAGTGTAAAACAACCAAGTTTAATATTGTCTTATATGCAATATGTTTATAACTGATTTTGTTCATTCTACATGTGTAGCTATAATTTTTCTTATTATGAGTCTAAAATGACCAAGTTAGATGTTTTCTGACTACACTTTTTTTGTTATTATGAATCTAAATTTACCAAGTTAAATATTTTCTTAAATAACATACTTATTTAGAGGATCTGTTTCATTCTACAGATGTAACTGTTGTTCTTATTATCATGGGTTAACAATAATATTCATACAAACTGTAACTATGATTCGTCTCTAATCTTTGTGTAACAACACACAACAGGATTTCAAATTGTTGAGCCATACACACCCCATTCAGTAGACCTCCACCCTCTGACTCCCTCACCAGTCCCAACAGGGAAAGAAATTTATGATTTGAAAATGTTTTGAGTTCTATGAAGAGGTTATAGCAGCTAAAGGTAGGTGTTTTGTAAACTCTCCAAAGTTGCAGTTCAGAGATGAAATATGCTCACGGGTAAAGTGTTGTATTGACCATAAAGTAGACAATTGAAAAGCGCTGTATAGTTCTTCACTGTTAAGAAAATTTCTATTTACCATCAGAGAAGAAAACATCTTGAAATCTTCATGTGATTGTTGATAAGACATTACCATGTAAAACATGTTTTATAGTTTATACATATTGCTGTATTTATAATAGATTTTACACAACATACAAACTACTTATTCCTACAGATGATATTTATTAGTGACATTTTAGCAGATTGTTACATGGAGTCTATGAGGGCTGCATAAGACTGACTTTCTGCAAAGCGTCTTTCACAAGTTTATGTAATATCACTTTGGAAAGAGCTGCACTGTCATGCCATACTGATTTAGATCATCACTATTCCCTCAATGATTTGAGATGAATGATACAAAATTTCCTGGAGAGGGGCAATGGATGATTTTTTTCTCAACCCTTTTCCGTTTTGAGGTAGTATTGTGTACATAATGAGTTCTACAGCAACAACATGCTAAAATCAAATCTACTTACTTTTATTCTTCTTCGTTGCTGCCACACCATTTGGCTGATAACACTTGTCTGTGCTGTACACACTGCATTTTACGTAACAAAAAATGAAGCCAATGCAAGGTCAGCAGTTGGGAGGATAAAATTCTGTATTTGTTTAAAGCACACACCATTGGAGGCAAAAATAAAGATGTAATGTTTACAGCCTCATGCATCATTACTCAAAGGATCCAGTGGTATTAATAAGGATGAGTTTCCTGGAGTATCCAAAATGAGTTTACCATTCTGCCAATCCAGAAGTCAACATCAACAGACTTAGAACTGCTGCAGCTGTTTTAACATTTAGCAATTATCATAACATGAATTCAGAAAAATGCTAAATGTGATGAGACAGTGTCTCTGAAATTATGTATTATTATCTCTTATGCCCCATATATTAAGAAATATTCCTGTACTCATCTTGTACCGTTAACTACATATACATATATTTTTTTACGTACTATAGGCTAGCATCTTCTAACATAGCATAATGATTAAAAATGCACGGACATTCAGAGTACATACTAGCTGATAGTGATCTTGGGACACACTGAAATCCTCAATTCAGAGTAGTATAGAATTCTGTTAGAGGGACAAACCAAAATGGTGCATCCCATACAGTGGAGTATCATATGCTAATTGTTTTTGTGCATTTGAAGAGGAACAATGATGGAACAATCTGTGCTGAATTGGTAGAAGTGTATGGCAACAACACACAATCATATGAGGCAGTGCTTAGTTGCTGCACATGCTTCCAGTGCAGTCAAATAAGTCTGAATGATGAAGAATGAAATGTCACACAAGCTCTCTGTAAAGAACTGGGAACTGAAGAGAAATGTAGACTGCTGCTCAAACAACAGCTTATCACAACCAAGGTGATAGTGGAAAATGTGAAAATCTGCAGTGGATCAATTTTCAATATCTTGCATGACATTTTAAACATGACAAAGATTACTGCTCCCTGGTTTCCATGATGCTCAATACCATTTAAAAAACTGACCGAACTAAGGTGACAGCAGAAATGTTGCAGCTATGTCAAGCCAATCTAGAAGACTACTTAGCTGCCTGATCAACATGGACAAGAGCTTGGTGTATCATTATGACTCAAAAAGAAATGACCAAATCCAAGAAGTTCACTATTACAAAAAAGTCAAATAACCAACCATCACAGGGCAAAGTAGTTCCGAGTGTTTTCTAGAATTGCCTTGATGTAGTGCTAACAGGTTTTGGTTAAGGGGTGAACTATCACAGGAGCATACTACCAAATTCTCCTGGTGGGGTTAGAGAAGCTTTCTGGTCAGGTATTTTAACTGCATGACAATATCCCAGTTCATTCTACATAATACATAGTCATGCATGCTGCTTCTTCCATCTATCAAATTTTGACTCACCCCTTGTATTCTCCTGCCATAACACACAGTGATTACTCTCTGTTTCCTCACGTGAAGTAACCACTGTGAGGCAGGCATTTCCAGAATAACAATGAGGTGATTTTTGAGGTGAAACATTTCCTAAACATGCAAAATAAAGACTTTTACAATGAAGGTCTTTGTCAAGTATCCATAATTAGGAAAAATGTGTTGCATTGAAAGCTGAATATGTGGAGATGGACTGACACTGCACCAAGTTTCATGGTCACAGATTGATATATTTTTGTTGCCAATTTTTTCCCCAAAATGAGATGATAATTAAAACTTTGCTACTAGCACTAATAAAATTACTATATGTCATCATTCCTAATCCATGTATTAAATTGAAAGTTCATTTAACATTACTATTTACAGTGTTTTGTGAAAGGAATTCAGCCAAATTAAAACCAATAAAAACATTTTTAATACGTTAAATGTCTAAACAAAGTTTTAATGATCTTGTAATGTATAGTAAAACTAGCAAATTAGGATTATGAATTTCTAAGCTAGTATATGCATACATACATTTTTACAAATTATAGTAGGTTGTATAACATTTTTATACTGTTTTGAATGTAAAATAAAATATTCTGTCCATGGAGGGAAATAAATGTAGTTTAAAAGAAATCATCAGATTTTCAGACACTAGTTAAGGCAAAACTTACTTTATCTGCAGAGAAGATAACAGCTATCACATTTCCCAATTCAGTTATTTCTCAAATTACTGTGATACAAGTGCCAGTTGTTTGATTTCATGAGACCTACCTGACTTAAATGTATTTCCCTAAAAACCACTATGCTTATCCCACTCCACATGATGAAAAGAGAAGTATATCATTTGATCAAGTAAATCAACTTGTTTTTTCAAGTTCTGGCCTTCTGCACTGAAAACTTGCAACAGTGCGAAGGATGGTAGATCACTGGATTGTGGTCTTGCACTTTCCTCCTTCACATGTCTGCAAAATGGAGAGTAAGAAGTTGATTCCCCACTCTATCTGCTCCACTATACCACAAGAAGCAACTGTAGGATGCCTCACAAAGTTATACCAACCTACCACAAGTGTCTTACAAATCACCGGTAATGCAGTGCACAGACATGCCCGAGGGATGTTTATTTTCCACAAAGAATGTTAACACTACATGGAATATGGATATGAGTTATTAATGACACTAATGCAAGAAATGCATATGGACAAAATCTACAAAGATTCTGTTCATTGCTCTACTCTGCTAGAGAGGTAATTTATTCTGAGTCATCCTGTATGGCAGATGCAGCATTCTTCCAGGTAAGGCAACTTCTCCCTCCCCCAGCCCCCTCACCCCACCCCTCCTCTACCGCAAATGTTGCTTACTTTTCAGTTTACAGACAGATTATTCCTCCTCAGTATTTCCTGTTCATTTCTCTAATGTGAATAGACAAAATAACTTCTCCGAGCTTGTGTTTATATAGTGGAGTTATTTTCAGTTTATCAAATGAACTTTTCTGTAAAATACATTCCTGTAAACAAAAGCTGAGAATCTAAGTAAATGCTGTTATGTGTTAAGAATACTTTGGGACTGCTTCAGCATTGAATTACTGTTATCTGCCTATTATGCTTATAAGAATGGTTTGTTTGGATACGGTGTGATCTGTGCAACTTGTGATGACTACAGTGAGCATATCATCCCCTTTGAACTTCAAAAAAAGGGATGGTTGAATAATGAAAGGAGTTTCTTGTAGAGAGCCACACATGGAAATACTTGTACAAGATGAAATAGGTGTGACATTCATTTATTACAATATTAAAACCCAACAAACATTTCATTAAGATAATTTTAAAAATCCTCACTAACAATTTTAAAAGCTTAATATTCCCAGCAAGTGTACTGTAATCATCTCTCACTCAATAAGAATAGTAATGATAATAATAATAAATAATTTGAAAATACTTCAGATCATTTCTCACACAATAAAAGAATAAGGCAGAGTTTCACTATCCTTAATTACAAAT
Organism: Schistocerca nitens; assembly: GCF_023898315.1. Classification (NCBI taxonomy): domain Eukaryota; kingdom Metazoa; phylum Arthropoda; class Insecta; order Orthoptera; family Acrididae; genus Schistocerca; species Schistocerca nitens. Next base: position 422,738,663 of record NC_064614.1, on the reverse strand, counting down.
AATTTCTCTTGCAATTATAACAAGGCATTTCCAACCATAAATTTATGATTTAGGTTTGTAAGCTAGCACACAATGTAAATGATTTTGAGAATGCACTCCTTTTACAACCGAAAAGTTTCAACGGAACGGTACATAGCCACATACTCAATTTATGAAGAATGCACCTGGATAATAGTTCTGCAACAAGCCACACGGGTAACACTATCTGCCTAATTTACCAATTGAGAAAACATTACAATTCAGCATCATCCTCAATTAACAAAATGATTTCTTCCTCAGTAACTTCTAGAATCTACAATCCAGTCAACATTACTTGCTTCATGATAATATTTGCCCTTCTTCACATGCCATAACAAGTATAGCAGTCACACAGACACATCAGCAATATCGTTTAGCGAGGCCCAAAAGTTTAAACCTCAGTGACAAGCTTTCTTGATCATGGTCAGCAACTATTACACCAATGACAAGTGTGATGATGACTGCTGTTGTCGTCAGTACTGCCGAGTTGACAAACTGTGTCAGTGTAGCAAATGACGAGCTGCAGGGAGATCAAGGTGAAGCTGACTCTTCCAGATTGCAGACCCCATCCAGACAGCAACTCCCACAATGTGTCTGGTAAGCCACAGCTGCAACTAGGTGGTGCCACACTTGGGGCTGTTTGTGGTGCCACACTGCAGTGAGTTCAGGAGAGGTGGGCTTGGGAATTCAAGCAGCAGCAACTTGTGATGACTACAGCCAGCACATCATTCCCTGCAAAACTCAAATCCATGGGAAATGGACCATGACTGAAAACCTACACTTGCACGTTGGTCACAATTCACCACTCCACTTACAATAAAAGTTAGTAAGGTCACAGTTTCATACATCACTCTTTAGATGGCAACTTAAGAATGGATCATTAGTGTTCAAATGTGTGTGAATTCCTAAGGGACAAAACTGCTGAGCTCATCGGTCCCTAGACTTACACACTACTTAAATTAACTTATGCTAAGAACAACACACACACCCATGCCCAAGGAGGACTCAAACCTCCAGTGGGAGGGGCCACGCAATCCATGACATGGCGCCTCAAACCGCACAGCCATTCTGTGTGGCGATTATTAGTGAATAGATTAAACAGTACATAATGGTTTCCTGAGCTGGGTATTTCACTCTTTCTCTTTCCTGAACCACTCAACCTCTTTTAATATTCTGTCAATAGCTTGTAAGTGGACAATAATCACCTTCTACTTTGCACAATTATATGTATAAAGAGATATGATATGTTTACAATTAAAATATCTAGTGTGTCTGGCAGATAATTTGGATAGTGATGAACTATAGAAATACAAGAGGTTGGAATCTTGTACAGTATATCAGTTTTTCCAAACTTTGTAATGTGTTGTGTTGTTTTGTGTTTGAGTAAAGCAATGATGATAATTTTGTGCCTTTAATAATAAATTTCTTTCAGCCAACAGGTAATTTAAAGAAGTTAAATTTAAACATGTTAAAGTATAAAATTATGTTGAAGTATCTTCTGGCCTTCATACTATGTTGAAGTACCTGTAGATAATACTAAAAATCTAAAGCACCCAGCAAATATGTGAATCAGTAAGATTTTATATAGCAGCAGACAGAAAGAAAACCTTAAATACATGATTCAGTGGCTTTGCAATTAGATACTGAGTGTCTTCAAAGAAGGGAGGCACGAATGGCCACAGGTTTGTCTGAATTATGGGACAGCCTCATAGAAATGCTGAAAAACCAGAAATGGCAGACATTTGAAGTTATATGCCAACTATTCTGCAAAATCCAACTTACGAAGTTTCTAAATGTGGTACTAAGTGAAGAATCTATAAATACACTTTAGGCCCCTGCATATTGCTCCCAAAAAGACCACAAGAACAACATTAGACTAATTCAAACACATGTAGAGGCATTTAGTATCATTCCTCCCAGGCTCCACACATACAATTATAATGTGAAAAACACCAAACATGTGGTGCAATTCTTAATACCCTCTGCTACATGCTTCACAAAAGTTTGTAAGTATGTATAAATATGTAGATGTAGATAATAACAGAAAACAACATTTTTGAAGTTCTGCTTGCAGGTACTTCATTCTGGCACAGTCAATGTCAATATGCAGCACTATAATTAACAATGGTGAACTTCACTACCAACTTCACGTGCATACAAAGAAACAATCAGAGATTTAGGTCTTTATCTTCCCTTACACTGCTCATCATACAAGTGTGAGGGAATTAGCAAACAAATTTCACTTTTTATCTTAATTATTTGCTAAAAATTGTCACAATTATACTTGAAGGCCAGACAGTAATTGCAAATTGGTACACTGCATCATACTTTCCATAAATTTTTGTGAGGAAAGGGAACCATTGGTGTACCTAGTAGAATCTTGCTCGAGCATGGCATTACCACTACTCACAGGAAACTAGAGCATATGCATTAACTGACCAAACCATAACATCTCCAACCACCTTTCAGGACATATGCTACTGAATACAACTCATCTTCCAAAAAGTGGAATATTTAATCTGTGAACACAATTTCAAGTCCTCAGCCAATGTGTGTGTGCTGCATGACAGTCATGACCTCGGTGCTTGTTTAATCACATGCACCATCTGTATTCTTCCCCCAGACAACAGTTCCTCAGAGCTTTGCAGGTGGGAACTAGTGCTGCAACATGTCCTTGGTTCTCACCACCCACCTGGCCTTAATTTGCATTAATTTCTTTGTCTAAGTATTTCTTCACAGTAACTACTACTTTCTTCACTTCAGTTTAGTTTTCTACATCTTACATTTTCTGATCTGTCTATTTTTTGCCATCTCCCTTCCACCTCTATTACATACAATGCACTTAGCTTTTCACTCTTATTAACTCATGCATGATGCTTTAGCAGTAATTTTTGTCTTGCAGGTCCCCCCGTCTTCCACCTTTAAGGTTTTCAAATCTCATCCACTGCAGTCACTAATAACCAATGTTTTCTTCTCATTCTGTCCAGAAAGTCTCCCCTGACCCAGGGTTCTGGGTGACTTTTCTGAACTTTCCCCTTTTCCCGAACCTCTCCAGTCTTTTCCCTTTACCTCTCTTCCTTCCCCTTCAAACCTTCTGCCACAAGGAGGAGCCACTTTCTCCAAAAGCTTGCATATGCAAGCCCTTTTGTTATATGTGTTCTGCTGCCATTATCTAATGAGTAGATTTTTTTATGTATCCAACTGAATTAAACTGCATGTAGGGGTAGACATGGCTTCCATGGCTAGAGGCATACTTGCATTGAGTCACTGTGCCTTCCAGAATGACAAGATCACCCAGGGAATGCCACAAAATATTCCCAAGACTGTAAGGCTCTGATGATTGTTGCACGGCATTTGCTTTCAGACATTTCACACCTTACACGCTGAAGACCAACTATCTCATGGAGCATAAAATGGGATTCTTTTGGAAAGGCCATCAGCTGCCTCAGTGGATGTCCAGTTGTGGTGTTGGTGTGAAAATTCCAGCCTTTGTTGCTCATGAACAGCAGTCAACATGAGTTCATGATTGGTAGCCCCTTGGTTTATTTGGGCAGCTAGTTGCTCAACACCTGCATGTCTGTTCACTTGTACACAACTTCCAGAGCCGTCATTTACCCCTGTCACCTGTGGCCCACGATGCACCACAGTTTTCTTGATGCTGGTTTTGGATAGTGCCATTTTGCCATCCAGGGTGTACTTTAACCATGGCAGCACATGAACAGTTTACAAACTTAGTATATTCACAAATGCTTCCAGTCTTGAGCTGACAACGAGTGCATTGTTTACCATGTCCTTCCAACATGCATTATAATATATCTTCCACTGCTAGTACCGTCACCTGCCATGTATTAATATTTATTGCACATTGACTTCACACGTAGACAGCAGTCACATTAATGAGGATGTCTAACAAATACCGCAGGGTCACTTTGCTGACTGTTTGTTACTACTTTGAGACAGAATGAATACTTGAAGGTACTTGTTGTTAATGCTCAGAATCAAAGTCTTGAGCAACAAACCAGCAGATATTGAATATATTTGCATCACACCTAGCTGAAAAGCATCCCAGAGTAGTAGTATCTCTCTCTGTCCTCTGGCATTCTGAAAAATACATCCAGCCATCTACTTACATTTCACTGACCTGTAGAGATCCTTTGACTCACAATCAAATTATTTGTAAGTAACTTCTGTTGTTCAAGCATAATATCACCTTTTATGACATTAAATGTAACATATATTTGCCAAAACACATTCATTCTAAAATCAGTTGAGAATAAAGTTTAGCCTGGAGATATCTTTCTAGGAGTCTACATCCTCCAAATTCTGTAGGACCATACATCTTCATCTTGTAAAACTCATCCATTATCCACTTTCACTGATCTGCAGACCAGCAAAAAGCCTTGGGTCCAGTCACTCACATCTGCAATTACAAAGGCACTCCAGCGAAGCATCATTGTCTAGTGAGATGCTTCCCTTATGTCTTGGTATCCCCTCTTACAGACACATAACAAATTTTCCTTGTATAGTTTGAGAAGATAGGGCAGGATTTACATCTCAGAGGTGAGTGGTATGAGAAAATGAGAAAAAGCTGGAAAAAATGTGGATTACTTTCTCAAAACTTTGTGAGTGCCCCTCATGGTATAGCAGTAAATCAAAGGTATTGAATAATTAAAGCCATTTCGCCATTCCTGAATGAAATTTTCACTCTGCAGTGGTGTGTGTGCTGATATGAAACTATCTGGCAGATTAAAGCTGTGTGTTGAAGTAGGCCTCGAACCAGGTGCCTTTGCCTTTTGTGGGCAAGTGCTCTACTAACTGGTCTGTTCAAGTATGTCTCACAACCTGCCCTCACAGCTTTACTTCCACCTGTACCTCATCCTCTACCTTCCAAACTTCAAACAAGTTCTCCTGCAAAACTTTCACAAGACTAGCACTCGTGGCTTCGGCAGCTCAATCAGTAAAGCACTTGCCCGTGAAAGGCAAAAATCCCAAGTTCGAACCCCAGTCTGGCACACCATTTTGTCATTATGATTTCTTTGAAAACATATTTTATTAGTAGATTTCATAATCACAATTTGGAATGATTCATATTTTTGAAGGATTATAAATATGTAATGGTTCTCCTTAATCGCAGTACAGACATATATCTAAGGAATTAGAAATTTAAATTATAGGTTCACTCTAGATTAGTTCTGTGAAAAAATACGCTGAAAATAATCAATCACTTTACCAAATGAATATTATTGGCCACAATTACACTACTATAAGTAATAAAGACTATCAGTCCCCTTCATTTCACTTCTATTGTGCTCCTACAGTCTTTGGTAACTAATCCAAAATGGAGAGTAAAACAGAAGAACTTAAAAGTATACAGAAAATGTTTCTATCAATGAAATCCTATTCCAAGAATAAATTGTGGTTTAGATAATGTTTAAAGATATCTATAAAATCACCTCATAAATACCTTTAATATCTTCTTTTTGCATTTTTTTCCCAAAGACAATTGTTCTCAGTCTTATTTTTCTCTCTTGGTTCTTGTACATCCTATGTATTACCTGTTGTCTGTACTCTGAAAACCACTGTGAGGTGCATGGTGGAGGATATGTTCCATTGTACCTGTTATTGGGGTTCCTTCCCATTCCAGTCATGTATGTAGCATGGGAAGAATGACTATTGCAATGCCTCTGTGCATGCAGTAATTATTCTACTCTTATCCTTGCGATTCCTATGTGAGGTACATGTATGGGATTGTAGTATATTCATAGAGTAATCAATTAAAGCTGGTTTTTGAAACTTTGTTGATAGACTTTCTCAGGATAGTTTACGTCTATATCCAAGTGTCTTCCAGTTCAGTTCCTTCAGTATCTCTGTGAGACTCTCCCATGGATCAAACAAACCTGTGACCATGCTGCCCTTCTCTGCATGCATTCAGAATCCCCTGTTACTCCCATTGGTTTGGGTCCCACCCACTTGAGCAATATTCTAGAAACAGTTGCATGAGTGATTTGTAAGCAATCTCTTTTTTAAACTGGTTGCCCTTCCCCAGTATTCTACCAATAAATTGAAGTCTTCTGCCTGCTTTCCCACAACTGAGCCTATGTGATCATTTCATTTCATATGAATAAAATAGAAAGAAACATTCCACATGGGAAAAATATATTAAAAATCAAAGATTCTGTGACTTACCAAATGAGAAAGCGCTGGTAGATAGACACAATAAAAAACACACAAACACACACACACAAAATTTCAAGTTTTCGCAACCCATGGTTGCTTCATCAGGAAAGAGGGAAGGAGAGGGAAAGACGAAAGGATGTGGGTTTTAAGGGAGAGGGTAAGGAGTCATTCCAATCCCAGGAGCGAAAAGACTTACCTTAGGGGGAAAAAGGGACAGGTACACACTCGCGCACACACACACATATATCCATCCGCACATATACAGATACAGGCAGACATGTGTAAAGACTGGGTGGGCAGCATGCTGTACACGCGCATAGATCTTGAGATCTTCAAGGTTATCTAAAATCTTCTCTTTTGAGAAGCTTATGGCCAGTCTCCCTCATATGGCACCCCAGCCCACTGTTATTACTATAGTTATGTTCTCTAAACCTTGTGGCAAAATCTCTACCTGTCTGGCCAATGTATGTCCCACATTTAATTTTGTATACACCAAATTGCTTAAACTTATCTGTTTTCCCTTCTTCATAATATTCCCCCCCAACTTCTTCCTTGTATGGAAGCCTACACAAACACCAGCCTTCCTAAAGGCTCAAGTTATTTTTTGCCAACATGGTCCAACATATACCATTGACACAAACTTATTATATAATTTTTGGCGGCCCAGCTGCCGCGTCTTGCTAAGAATTTTACCTCCAAACTCTTGTATAAATTTTTTCAAGTACCTGTTAGCCCATCCTATCCTTACAATCATTTCAATCTCCCTATCAGTGGCTTCTTTGCTCAAATTAAATCTGTATAACCTGTTAAACATTGATGAAAAGAACGCCCTTTTATGTGTGGGGAGATGGCATGATTCCACCGCAATTACTATGTCTGTTGTCATTGGCTTCTGAAATTTCCAACCCATTTCTATTCTTAGTAATTTTTAGTTTGAGATAGCTGAGGGAATTTTCTACTTCTACCTCTACTGTGAACTTAATTTTCCCACGCATATTATTAAACTGGGTAGCTAGCTGATCTATTCCATCCAACCCCCCTTAAAATAAAATAAATATGTCATCAACATATTTCCTGTAAATTATAATGTCATTTAGCAAATTGCTGTGAGAGCTGAACAGTTTTACTTCTAGATTATTCATAAGAATCTCTGATAAAAGGCCTGAGAGGCTTGACCCCATAGCAAGGCCAACTTGTTGCACATAAGTCTTATCATTAAATGTAAAATAATTAAATGACAAGGTCAGTCGTAACAACTCCATAAACTTAAATACTCCATTATAAACCATCTTAGCATACCTTAGCAAATTTTTGTGGATAATCTCCAGTGTCTCATTGACCGGGGTATCTGTATACAAATTAAGTATATCAAATGAGGCTAACACAGCCCCCTTGAGCACCCTAATATTTTGTAGAAGGCCAACCATCTCAAAACTTTTACAAACACTAAAGGCCTCCTTAAAAGTATAATATTCTTTCAGTTTATTGTGACAAAATCTATTCACATAGTAATTTGGGCTTGAACAAGCACTAATAATTGGATGGATGGGTTTCTCAATTTTATGGAACTTAATTTGGGCCCTCAACTGTGGCATTTTGGGATTCATCATGAAAAGCCTCTTTCTCTTTACATCTGAGTCAAACAGGAAATATGAGTCATTAATACATTTTTTTAATATCTCGGCTAAACTGACTTAAGGCCTTTTTACTAGTTCCTATGATACCATTTTCATTGAAAAATCTTAGGGTCTTAGCAATGTAGTCACTATCCTTAATCAACACAACAGAGTTTCCTTTATCAGCTTTGGCTACTAAGATCTTATTGTCCTTTAATTTCAAATTTAGTTTCTTCTCAGTATCAGGAAATGTACCTGGAAAATGTGGCATATGTCTAGCTCACATAAGAGTGTTACAAGTTGACACAGCTATATTGGCCTGCAAAATTTTGGGAACTTTTGCTAAATCAAATCCATTCTTAACCTCGGCAATCACCCTCTTTATGATTTTGCCATTAGTCTGTGAAGGTAAATTAAAGTCTAACTCCTTTTTAAGCAATCTATGTTCATCCGGAGTAAACACAGTATCAGCCAAGTTCGCCACATGCTCTGCAAACTTCCATACACTTACTTGGTGGCTCTGTCCCTGCATGCTGCAGTTTCTTAATCTTCCTCCTGTGTCTTCATAATATGATATCACGTTCCCAACATGTGAAATCGCTAATAACGGCACATAAATCTGCAAACTGCACTGGATGCAGAGTGTGCTGTAAATGAAAATGTAGGTCTCTGGCTTTGGTGTTTGGTCTTATAGGCAAAACGGACTTCCCTTCTCAACCATTCACGTTCAAACGTCTGTTGAATTTGCTGAGCACTTTCAGTACAATTTTGTAATCTTAACATTGTATACCTAGGCATCACTTCACTTGCTAGACAGGATTTATTAAATTTAATCTTTAACTGGTTTGTCAAGATAAGCCTTTTAGTGAAGTAATATTTTGTTGCCTCATTTAATGCCCAGCCTGGCATAATGTATGATATACAGGACATAAAATCCCATCTGAGGCCTGCGATCATTTTTATTTTAATAATTGGCAATCAGTGCTGTACATCTGCAATAAAGTCGTAAGATGTTTAATTGACTCTTTTATTAGAACATGCTACATGTTTCAGGATTACACCCATCTTCAGACATCTGTTACAAAAAAGTACAAAACACAAGTGAACAGTACAATCAACATGTCTCAATGTTACAGAAAATGAGATCGGGTAATATGAGTTACATACCACAAACTTCAACTCCTTTCTAACCAACCAGGTACACAGCCTTGACAACTCAAAGAAAGTGTCCAATAACATAAGACTGTAACTGCGACACAAGCAGTCTTGAAGCAGAGTATGTACTGAGTCTAAACAAGTCAACTAGCAGTGAAGCGACCTCAGTATTGGGCTGTGCTCCATGCAGTCACATGTAATTTAATAATAACATACTCCGCATATAACATCTAACAGGGTGTAATTACGACCAGCAACTGGAATGGTACTCCATACACGTTAAAACTAAAGGATTTTTTTAAAAAAATCTTTATAACTCCAAAATTTTTACATTGCCGTACTATACCTATAGCCAGTAGTGGCACTAAGCACAACTCAAACCATACGTCAATACAAAATAAATAATAGGGGGAGGGGGGGGGGAGTTCCTTCATGAATAAACCTTTCAACCTCCCAAATCTCTAAAAGAATCCCACCAAATTAAATATAACCAACATTATCCATCATAAACTAGAACCCTGTGATCAGCTTGCATACGCAAACATCTTAGGTGCCATCTCTTAAAGCCAACAGCAACCACATGGGCGGCAGCCATCAGCCTTCAAATCACAGCCAAGTGATATTCATGGCCCATGATTGCCCAAATAGAAGCCTTCAAACAACAACTTACACCCCTCTACCACATGGAAAAAAGTTTAATGATGAGAGGAACATTTTCATAAAATTCCAAAACACACAAGTGGGTTATACCTCATACATTCCTTATATAAACTAGTTGCACGACAATCGCCCAAGTCCTACCTACGCTATCTGGATACTGGAGAGCTCTAGATTTTTAAAAAACAAAAAACAAAACATTAAAAGTGTTAAAACTTTAAAGTCTAAAATCAATAAAATAAACCATTGTGTCACCAAGGACCACCCAAAGGGTATGGTGGTGAACAAATCCGTAAATGCCAACATATCTACCCATCTAACTTTCCTCATATGATGTTAAACTAGCCAACCGCTCAGCAAAAAACCTAGCCTATCATAAGGGTACTTTGGTCATTGAGACTCTGAGGGCTCAATGGACAATACAGGTAGGCACCATTGCAATTACAACTGTGAGTACAATATACAGGTCATAAAATCCCGTCTAAGGCCTGCAATCATTTTTATGTTAATAACTGGCAACCAATGCTGTATAATTGCAATAAAGTCATGAGATGTTCAATTAACTCTTTTATTAGAACATGTTACGTGTTTCGGGACTACACCCATCATCAGACATCTGTTACAAAAAAGTTCAAAACAGAAGTGAACAGCACACTCAACACATCTCAGTGTTACAGAAAATGAGATCGGGGCATATGAGTTACGTACCACAAACTTCAACTCCTTCCTAACCAACCAGCTGTGCAGCCTTGACAACTCAAAGAAAGTATCCAATAACATATGACTATAACTGCGACACAGAATACTGCCAGCTCCTATAAAATGCACTATCATATCTTCTTATGAAGGGTGGTAACAGACACCAAACTCAAAATAGTATCCATTCAAACAAACCAAAAAACCAGTTGTTCCCACTGGAAGCCTTAAAGACTGGGTGGGCAGCATGCTGTAATATTGCATATCAAATCATGTCTCATCAATCAGTTTTGTATCCATGAGTGTTATATAAGGTTAGCCAAAAGGTGTATATCAAGAGTTAAATAATGCCTGCTCGGGAAGAAGTGAAATCCAGTTTGGCTGATGTTGAAGAAGAAGGACTAGCATCATATGCTGCCCTACCACCTACTTCAGAAGTGATTGAAAATGGTTATAAAATTGTCACAGATTACAAAGTAGATAAAGATATAATTCTTCATGATTTCCCAGTGATCTGTTGACATCCTGGATATTTGGGAATCCAGCCGGATGTTTGTGTCATTCTCACACAATATTTCAACAGCATGCCTCACTGTCTTCTTCAGGTGCTACCTGAGTCTCAGGCACATGAGGCGCGATGTTGAAATATCGTGCGAGAACGACACGAACATCCCGCTTGATTCCCGAATATCCTAGATGGAGATAATCAGAAACTGAAAGTCATTCCCACTTCCTAGGTTTTTTGCTGAGTGGTTGGCTAGTTTAATGTCATATGGGGAAAGTTAGATGGGTAGATAGGTTGGCATATATGGTTTAGTTCACCACCATACCATTTGTGTGGACCTTGGTGACACAATGGTTTATTTTATTGATTAGACTTTAAGGCTTTTAATCTTTTGTTTTTTGTTTTTTAAAAATCTAGCTCACTCCAGTATCTGGATAGCATAGGTAGGACTTGGGCAATTGTTGTGCCACTAGTTTATACAAGGAATATATGAGGTATAACCCACTTGTGTGTTTTGGGATTTTATGAAAATGTTCTTCCTCTCATCATTAAACTGTTTCCATGTGGTAGAGGGGCGTAAGCTGTTGATTGAAGGATTCTATTTGGGCAATCATGGGCCATGAATATCACTTGGCTGTACTTCGATTGGCAGAGGGCTGCTGCCAACGTGGTTGCTGTTGGCTTTAAAAGATGGCACCTAAGATGTTTGCATATGTGAGCTGATCATAGGGTTTTAGTTTATGATGGATAATGTTGGTTATATTTAAATTGGTGGGATTCATTTAGAGATTTAGGAGGTTGAACGGTTTATTCATGAAGCAACTCCCCCTCCCCCCCCCCCTCCCCTATTATTTATTTTATACTGACGTATGGTTTGAGTTGTGCTTAGTGCCACTACTGGCTATAGGTATAGTACGGCAATGTAAAAATTATGGACTTTAAAATTTTTTTTAAAAACCCTTTATTGTTAACCTGTATGGAGTAACATTTGGGTTGCTAGTCATAATTACACCCTGTTAGATGTTATATACTATGTTATTATTAAATTACATGTGAACACATGGAGCACATGACCATGCAGTGCCCCCTACAGAGGGCGCTTCACTGCTAGTTGACTTGTTTAGACTCAGTACACACTCTGCTTCAAGACTGCTTGTGTCACAGTTATAGTGATATGTTTTTGGACACTTTCTTTGAGTTGTCAAGGCTGTACTCCTGATTGGTTCGGAAGGAGTTGAAGTTTGTGGTATGTAACTCATATGGCCTGATCTCATTTTCTGTCATGTTGAGATGTGTTGAGTGTGCTGTTCGCTTCTGTTTTGAACTTTTTTGTAACAGATGTCTGATGATGGGTGTAGTCCCGAAACACGTAACATGTTCTAATAAAAGAGTTAATTGAACATCTCATGACTTTATTGCGATTATACAGCATTGGTTGCCAGTTATTAACATAAAAATGATTGCAGGCCTCAGACGGGATTTTATGTCCTGTACATCGTCCTCACAGTTGTAGTTGCGATGGTGCCTACCTCCATTGTCCATTGAGCCCTTGGAGTCTCAATGACCAAAGTCTTGTAGAACAACTGTGCATTGAGCTGAAGGAATTGTACTAATGATGTACACTACAAAAATTTACAAGTAAGGTGGCTATTTCCATGCTTGTGACATCAGTTGCCAGAGACTGCAGTAATCTGTGTGTGAGTTGCATTTGTGTGTGTGTGTGTGTGTGTGTGTGTGTGTGTGTGTGTGTGTGTGTGTGTGTGTGGGTGGGTGTGTGTGTGTATTTTGGATGAAGGCCTTTCTGGCCAAAAGCTTATTTGTGACTGTCTTTTTGTTGTGACTATCTGTGACTCAGCATCTCCACCATATTGTGAGTAGCGACTTTCCTTTTCATAGTATTATTATTTCCGTGTTTAGCATCATCATAGACATTATGATGACCAGCCAGTATCACAACAAATGTTATACGGTAGTAGGAACCACTATTTCACTGTACGTGAAAGAGGCATTTACAATATAATCACACAATGAAGTTATAGTCCTTTTTGAACACTATATTAAATGGAATACAGTGGCTGTGTAGTACGGAAAGAGTACACCCATTCAAAAGAAGTTTGTGCAGAATCATAAATTTTGTCGAAGTTAACGTGTTGAGTTACTCATAGTTCTTGAGTGAACAACACTGGTGGCCAATTTCTATACAATTTTACGTACTGGGAATCTCACAGATATGTTAAATAGGTGTTACATGAGTGCTTTCTGGTCAAGGATTGACTATTGTGGAGTGGAGTGAAGTACATAAAGACTGACGCATGAATGTATTGTGATTCCATAAACTATGGTTCATTTTGGTTTGAGAAATAACTAGATTAGATTTTCCTAATTCAGACAGACTCTGTATTATGACAGTAATCTTTTTTACATGTTATTTGGTGTTTAGCAAACTATAAAAGATCATGGAACCATGTTATGCAACCAAGATGGGAATACCCCATTTACAAGCAGAGGTGCCATATTTAGATTTATAGTCATTATGCCAATTTTAGATAATTCTTAATTAATGGCTTCATTACTCAGTGAAGGATGTCATTTGGTCCAGGAAAGCTAGAGCAACAGAAGCATGGCAGAATAAGTTGGAATCTAACAAGCTCAGTAGCTAAATTTGCAATGGAAAATGTAGGTATGTTTGAACTTATCTGTTAATTCATTTCAGTAAAATCAAAATACTTTGCTATAAAGACTGGATGCGATCTTCCTAGTGAGTGGTGTCACCATTATCAAATCTATCTACTGGCTCGACATGTTTTCATCAATATGTACTGTAGTAGAATGTTCCGTTGTGCATAACTTTTAAATGAAACTAATTATATCTTTGCAATCACCTGTCACCTGATCTTAGACTATAACTGGAACAGCAAAACTGAATGTAATCGGGTCTAAATAATAATTTGATAAGTTTGTGCCTCCACTATATGCATGTGTTATACAAAATCAGAATCAGAAAGCAATTACAGTAAAAAAAATTGTTAGTAGAGATGTAGAGCAGATGGGAGATTCCAGTCTTCTCTCTTTCACAGTATCAACAGTCATAGAGAACTTTGGACGCAGCTCATCATTCCTCAGTTCTTCAGTATCCCACTGCTTTCCATATTGATTCTTCTTGACAAGTCTCTTAAACTTCAGTCTACTCTTCATCATTACTAAATTATGATGTGTTTATATATGCTCCTAGGTACACCTTACAGTCGAATATCTGATTCTGAAGTCTCTGTCTGTAATACAACTGGAATCTTTCTGTGTCTCTTGGCCTTTTCTTTGTGATCTTTTAAGTGCATTCGCCATATATAGGTGAAATTTTGTTGCAGTACTCCAACTGACTCCTCTACCATTCCTGCTACCAAGCCCATATTCTCCTGCAATTATTTCTTCCATTCCTTCTCCTAATACCATGTTCCAACCCCCTATGATTATGAGATTACCATCTCCCTCCGTACTCAGTTACCCATTCAACATCCTCATATATTTTCTCTACCTCTTCACCTATTGTTTGCAATGTCGGCATGTATACCTGAACTATTGTTTCTGTCATTGTTTTGCTGTTGGCTCTGATAGCAACAACCCTACCATTGAACTGTTCTCTCACTCTCTCCTACCTTCCTAATAATAACAAATCTTACTCTCGTCATATCGTTTTCTGCTGCTGTTGTCAGTACCTTATATTCATCTGACCAGAAATCCTTATTTCATTCCATTTCATATACTGACCCCCACTGAATCTAGAATGATAATTTGCATTTACCTTTTCAAATTTTTTAGCTTTCCTACCATGTTCAGACTTCTGACATTCCATACTGCAATTCGTAGAATGTTATTCTTTTGCTGGTTATTCAATGTTTTTCTCATGGTTACCTCCACCTTGGAAGTACCCTCCTGGATATCTGAATGAGTTATTTTGCTGGTTATTCAATGTTTTTCTCATGGTTACCTCCACCTTGGAAGTACCCTCCTGGAGATATGAATGGTCCGCTAATTCAGAATCTTTTACGAATAGAGACTTTTTCATTTACAAATCACATGTCCTGTGGATATACATTGGGTGTCTTTGATGCAGTGTTTTCCATTGCCTTCTGCAGCCTCATGCCATTGAACATTGCTAATACTTCTGCCTTTTAGAGGCAGTTTTCTGCCCCAACAGCAGGAGTTTGCCCTGAAAATCAGTCTGCTTCTCTGCCCTCTTTGACATGGTTGGCAGAATGTGGCTGACTCATTGTACCAAAGTCTTCAGTCACCGTTTGTTTGCTGATTTTGGAGGAAGGGTCCAAACAGAGAGGTCATTGGTCTGGTCATCATTGCTGCTGATTTTTATTTTACTGTAGGTTATCACAGAGAAAATACACTTCATTGTGGAACAAAGTGCTTTTGACACTGAACGACAAAAACAACAATCTGTGAATGACCATACCAACCAGAACCAATTTATCACTATGAAATCACCACTTCACTCATGTCTGACACTGCATATCACACAGCATAAAGATCTACTTTGGCACAGGAACACTGTCCTCAAATGCTGATGGAAAGAAGGAAGATAAGGGCCTAATGTCCCATTGACAATAAGGTCATTAGAGATTGAGCACAAGATCAAATTAGAGAAACATGGGGAAGGAAAGTGGTCATGCTGTTTCAAAGGAACCATTTTGACTTCTTCCTTAAGCAGTTTAGGGAAACCTTAGAAAACCTAAATCTGGATGGTCAGAAGGGGTGGGATTTGCACCACTGTCCTCCGAAATGTGAGTGCAGTATGCATCCACTGTGCCACTTTGCTTAGTATTGGATGCTGAAATTATAGAGAATGGTCATTTTGACTGATGTGTTGCAGTACATGTGGGAATACGTTACAGACAGGGTACATCAAAACCACAAAGTGATTGATCCTGTTTGCCAACATGTCACCTTTCAGAATGAGTTATTCTGACAAGGAAAACTTTTATATGAGATGGATGGAGGCACTAATTACATCTGCTATCAGTTCTTGCAGATGTATTGTATAGAATCCTGCAGTTCTTGCAGATGTATTGTATAGAATCCTGCTGTCTGATTATGTGCTTCTGTTTGCCTGGAGCATTCAGCAAGATGACCTCTCAGCACACTGATCTCAAATTATATTACAGTTTTCTCAGGAACAAATCACAGGTATGAGTATGTTTGTGCCACTGATATCCCTTCCCTCCACCCCAAGGACAGAAAATTAGGTCACCTGCTCTCAATCCTGAATAGCTCATCTGGGATGCCATAGCATGAGATGTAAATGCTTGAGACTCAGTTCAAATTAATCTCTGTGGAGTAGAGGGCAGTTGAGGATTCATGGATCATGATAGCTCCACAAAGCTTTCATTTTTCATTGAGTCCATGCTACAATATAACACTGCAATCATCAGTGATGAAAATTGGTGGCTGTATTTGCTAGTAGGTAGGTGCCTATAAGCCAGTAGGTAATACATGTTTGCCTTGGTTGTTCAACATCCATGTACATTCTCCATGATGAGATCTGGTATCTGAGCATCAAGGTATGAATGAGTCAGTGAAAGTAGACATTTCTCTCAACACAAAGCCAAAAATCCAGAGTTTGTGTAAGAAATGTGCAAAATATGTTGAATCTTTTGTGACAAATGCAATTGATAGCTATATGAAAAATGTGTAAAAGCTATTAAAGTGAAAGGAAATCCTTGAAAAAGAAATTATAGTACTACAGGAAAAGAATCTGTAACCAATATGAGAGTCAGAGTCTTGTATTTGTAAAATACATGATTCAGTCTGGGTTTGATGAAAAACAAATTTTTGGCAGTGTTTCCAATAATATTTCAAAAAAATGAAATATGCAGGGAAAAATGGAAGAAGTGAGTTGCAGTAATTGATAAGACCCAAAACAGTGCCACACAAACAAATATCTGACAACAGGCTACACTCTAAACAAGAAAAAAAAAGAAAAAAAAAAAAAGAAGAAATTGAGATTTTCAACTGAAACGTTGATGTGCATTCTGTGATTAGAACGTATCAACTCAACAAATAAATTAAAAATATTTTGAATTTGACAGTTGTCGAGCAAAGGGAAGTATGCATTTGACTGCATTGCCATAACATGAGATTTATATGCCTGAGACTCAGTTCAAACCAATCTCTGTAGATGGATATCTGCAAAATCATAAACAGTGGAAACTAATATATCCTGAGGAGAGTGGTGAACTGTATAATATCGAGCAGAAAAAATCTGTAATTCTGCTGAACTGAAAAATTAATGAACATAGTAAAGCTTTGAAAAGATAGGTTCTCATGAAGAATGTTCTGAAAAAATAAAACAGCCTTCAAAGATATTCAGCATCCTAGCAGTAACTGTAAATAGATACATACAAATGGGAAAGAATGCAAATTTAATCATTCTTACAGAATATAGTTCGTCTGATAAGTTCATTAATGTGAGAGAATTCGACAGCTATGCTTTTTCTATTAATATAATCCTACCAACACGCAGAATTGGGGGGCAGGGATATGTTGTAAAGACAATTGCTGCACATAAAATGGAATTTGATCTCATCACAGAAATGACATCTGAAATATCATCAGTAAGGCAAGTGGCCAACAAAAGTGCCTAGTACAGATCTCATAGTGGTACAGTTGATGATTTCTAACAAAATATGAAAAAATGCTGAGTCACAGATAGACACAACAAAAAGATTTTCACACTTAAAGCTTTCAGCATATGGCCTTTGTCAGCAGTATACACACATTCGCACACATACACTCACGCAAACACAACTCACACACACGACTGCAATCTCAGGCAACTGAAACTATTGTTACATTCCATCCTGTATTTTCCATTGCTTGAAAATACAGAAAAAACTATTCATGCATTTTGATAAGAATATAGGAATTCTTACAGCTGGTGATTTTAATGTAGATTTTTCTAATTTATTATTATTATAAACTGTTAAATGATGTTATGTGTTCTTATAATTTATTAGACAAAGTAAATGATCAACTGGACTAACTGAACACACCTCTAACTGTACAGTTCATATCTACACCCATGAAGATAACTTTAGAGCTAATATAATTAACCTTCATGTCTCTTCTCACCTAGGTGGGAAAACTGAAATACCGAATATTCATGATTTGCAAAGTGTATCATACTGTAAGACACAAACAAGACCACAGCCATAATGAAACAAAGTTTATCCTTCCTCTGCATACAAGTGAAAAACAGTTGAGAGACACAAATATAGAAACAATCCAAGTACAGATACAAGCAGTTGCTGACAATAAGTATGAACACAATATGAGAGCAAGTGCCTGCTGCACTGTGCTATAAATAGGACAGCTCCAGTAGATGGCACGGCAGGTGCCATAGCACGTGCACAAGTCATGTGGTCCACCACAGGCAGCCAGCTGCAGCTGGAATGAGCAGATGCTGTTGATGGAATATTTGAAGTGCAGCACAAGAGTGGCATCAGAGAGAAAGTTGAAACATACGGCTGATGCAGCATGTGGCAACAGCAGAGAGAGATTCTAATCCAGAACTTGTGAGTAGTGGTGGAGGTGGTGTAGTTGTGGACACATGCTGTGGCTGCTCCCCAGGAAGTACCATAAACGTGGACTGCAGGTCTTCCTGTGATGCTTTGCTGCAAGTGGAAATTGTGCTGCTGGTTGGGCTGGCACCTTCACAACAAAGACTGTCAATTATTTCTTAAAAGAGGTCTAGTGACAATGGTGCTGGTGGCATCTCAACGTCCAGTTCCTCAACATGGTGGAACTTTGACGACAGTGAAAGTGCCAGCTGCTCGGCTGGCAATGCTGGTGTTGAAGACCTGAAGGCACTGGCCCAACAGCAACAGAATTTCCAGTTGCAGTGAAGCATCGTAGGAAGGCCTGGCAGGAGGTGCTGGAAGGCAGGGATCCAGGGGAGAGGCAGGAGGTGGTACCTCCAGCAGGTACACCCCACAAGGCCGGGACAGGTGCTGGGGGAGAAGGCGAAGGCTGCAGCAGTGCAGCAGTGGACCTGCATCCCTTCCTGTAGAGCAAAGATGCAACTAGTCATGGCCGTGTGCCACCAGGCCATCACTGGTGTTCACCACAAACAGGTGGCAGCCTCAGCAGCTGTGGACCATGGCCAGAATAAATTTCAGTCAGCAGCCAAATCCTCAGCTCCTGATTTTGGAACCAGGAACAAACAACTATGAGGGCCACACCAACAGCTTTGGTGGGGCAGCATCAGCAGATGCAGGAGGGTGCATGGCTGGTGACCATGGAGCGGAGGATCTCGACTTGACTCTCATTCCCCACTGACGTAAACCTGTAGGAAGTCAAGAAGAGAGTCAAGACAGCATCCATGGACACTTCTTCACTTGAACCTTGAATGTGTGGATGAGATGTTCTGTCTCACAATTGTATTGTGGGTGAAAAGGGGTGGCAGTCACATAGTGAATGGCTTCACAGGCACAGAAATCATGGAAGGTCTGAGACGCAAACTGTCTACCATTATCTGTCACAAGGGTATAAGTCAGTCCTTCAATAGAAAAAAATTGGAGATGGTCTGAAGCATAGGTATGGCTGACATTGATGGACAGTGGTTAACATATGGAAATTTTGAGCATCGAAACCAACAACCAAAAAGAATTTAGGAAGGGTCATGTGAAATCAGCATGGACAAGTTCCCACAGATGCTGCAGTGCAGGCCATGAGAGAGTGTCACCCGCAGTGCTGCCTGTCGGAAGCACACTGAGAGCAGGCTGCGATAAGATGCACAATGTCACCATTGATGCTGGGCAAAACATATGTCAGTGGTCCAACAGCTTGGTACATGAGATCCCCCAAGGTTCCTGATGTAGGAGCTGGAGCACATCCTACCATAGAGTGGCTGAGATCACAACCCTGGGTGCCAGCCTGTCCGTAGCTAAGAGAACAACTCCATTAAATACTGAAAGGCAATGATAGACAGCAAAATGGTTGTGAAAATGATCAGAAGCCATGCCTGGAGGAATAAAGTGAACAAGTTGAAGCAAAACTGGATTGGCAGTGACAGCATATACGATCCAGGAGCCCATAATGGAAAACCCATTCACCATTCATTGCACCTTACATCTAAGTAGAAACAAAGGACGTCATCCTGATCAAAGTAGGATCTGATCCCACCAGTAGCCAGGACAGCACACTGGCATAGGCATGTTGTGTGGTAGGCCAAAAGTGTATCTCATAGTTGTAGTGAGACAGAAACAAGGCCCAACACTGGAGGCAACAAGCTGCTTTATCATGCAACAAAGCACAAGGATTAAACAGTGAAACCAAGGGCTTGTGGTCAGTAATGAGGTGGAACTTTGAACCATACAAGAACACATGAAACTATTTGTGGCTATAGATGATAGCAATACCTTCCTCTTGAACACAGAAATAGCACTGTTGAGCAAACTTTTTGATATGTGAGCTATTATATGCTTGGAACCATCTTCATATCAATGTGTGAGAATGGCCCCAAGACCATACTGAGAGGCAACCCTTGGCGAAAACCAGGTGGTGGCCAGGATAGTGAAAACCGGGTGGTGGCCACGATAGAAAGTAGCCAAACAAGGGCAGTACATAATTAAGATTTCAAAAGAATGAACACACACTCATAGACTGACATTCACTGAAAAGGAATGTTCTTGTAGAGGGGACGGGCTAATGTGGCCACACCCAGAGTAAATTTGTAAAAGTAAGCAATTGTACCTAAAAATACTTGGGGTACTTGACATTTGTTGGATGAGGCAGAGCTGTGATGGTGGTGACATGATGATGTAAATGATTAACACCACTCTGGGAAACGTGACACCACAAATACATAATGGATGGCTGAAAAAGTGTGACTCGGCCAAGATGTGCTTCAACCCTGCAGTATATAAGACTGTGAACCAGGTACACAACTTATGTAAATGCTCTTCTATCAAAAAATAGAGCCATCATGATGATGTTATCGAGATAGGTGGTGCACCCCAGAAGTGGCATAAAAAAAAAATAGAAAAAAATAAAAAAAAAACAATGGAACCTGTACACAGGCTATAGTTAAACCAGTTTTGGAGAAAAATGGGCCCCCAGCAGGCTTAGCAATAACTCGGCTGGACGGGCCAAGCGGTAGGTACCAATGATAAATTGTGTGTTAACTGAAACTTTAAGCTGACTAGACAGTTTTTTAACAGTCACAAGGGGAGTAGACCTCTCACTCAATATAATAGGCTGTGTGACCTGCAACAATGTCAGCCTGTTAAACTCTGATTTCACTTGATCACACAAAGCCACTGAACGGGGTGCACATGGGAAAACTGTGGCTGTGCTGTAGGTTTCAAAATAATGTGGGTCACAAAATTAATAGCACAACCTAACCCACCCAAGAAAAAGAGACAAAAACTCAGAACACAGAAAACCTAACTGCTGGTAAGGGATTTGATCAGAAACAAGGTGCACCATATCGGAAATGGAAAAACCAAAAGCACTGAAAGCCTACAGACTGAGCAAATTATCGGTGCCAGCATTATATGCTACCAGAGAAGTCAAAGAATGAACCACAGATTTATTGATAGTGGGAGTTGTAAACTTCGCCAAAATTGGAATATGCTGCTTTTTGTAATCCACCAAATATTGAGTATTCAGAGACATTGATGGAGATCCCAAATCTAGGTAAGTTTGTGAGTGCAATGAAGTCATGGCTGCATTTGTGTCTACTTGTAGTCTGAGCACTTCGTCCAATACTTCCACTTTGAAAAACAGTTTGTTATGATTTGTAAGCACTAGACACACAATTAACATCCATGTCCACGTCCATAAGAGAGGATGAGGAACAATAGTCAGACACTGTATGTCCTTTTTTCCTACAGCTGTTCCAAGTCACCCAGTGCTTAGGGCATGTAGCTGTCACATTTTACGAAACAGTTCGGTCAAGCTGGGAGTGTGGCGTTATGTCATTGCTGTGGCTGTTAATTAGCACATTGCTACCCAGTGCAGCATGGAGGCTGTGTTCGTAGGGCTGCCATGTCATCCTTCCCCTGATACCCAATTGATGCCCAACAACCAGGAACAGGAGACACTGTGGCGATGTCACACCAAGCCATCAATCTGTTCACCAGCAGCATGTGATACCCTGAAAGAGTGAGCAATATTTCAGCCAAAGATGGATCTTCACACGGTGGTGTGCACTGACACACCACCTTCTTAGAAGCCAACCGAATGATGGTGTCACAGACCGTGCAATCAACATATGAATCAGGACAAGCATTGGTATCAAACTAACATTTGCGACTACTGTGAGCTTGGCCATCTAAGCTGTTTATGACAGTAATAAAACTCTACATGCACTGCAATGAAATGCATGCATTTATGTTGATAATTTGTTAACAACTTACACATTTTGTTGAAAGAAAGAGACACAGGTCCCTGGAGTGGGGCTAATGGGCACAACAACTGGTAGATCTGAGGAGAAATCCAAGAAAGGAAGCAAGTCTGACACATATTTGTGTTAGTGTCACAAAAAGTGCAGAAGTGTTGGCAAATCTGGTTTTCATAACCCTCCCCCAATCTTTCGCTGCATAGTCATAAGGGGAAAAGGGCAGTGAGTATGTCAACAGAGTGGAAGCCTGCATATTCTGTGCATCTGACAATGTTAACTGCCTACTGCTGCTAAAGAAGAGATTAGAGCCCTACCCCCATGGGCAAGAACCAAAGGAATAACCAAATAGGCTGAGCATGCGGAAGTGAACATAACACTCATCAATATTTGTACTGCACTGTAAGACACAAGAAGCAATATGGTCACAATGAATCAAAGTTTATTCTTCTTCCACATACAAGTGAACAGTAGCTGAGAACATAGACACAAACATAAAGACAATTCAGGTACTGATACAAGCAGTAGCTGACAGTAAGTAAAACATAATATGAGAGCGAGAGCTTGCTGCACTGCATTTATAAAAAGGAGGTCTTTGGTAGATGGCACTGTGGATGTCATGCTGCCTGCAGAAGTCATGTGACCCACTGCAGGTGGCCTCTGGTGGCTGGCCCAGGCAGGTGCCGTTGACATTATATTTTAAGTGTAGCCCGTGGTGCTGTGGTGTGTATCCAGGTATTACATACAGGGTTATAGCACAAAAAATACATGAGATGGGAGGAATTAGATGTGTAAATGAAAAATATTTAGAGATTTTGGAGTTCCCAGTGCAATATGAGACTTGTAAAGTTGCATATTACACAGAAAAAAGTTGGAGACAGGTATAATACCTTTTATAAGACACTGTTTACATACTTTAGTGCAATATGACCAATTTCTTTCAAATGAAAACATTTTTAAGTTATGTATGTCTATCTTATGAAGGGAAACAACTGACAGAAAAAATGTTCAGATTGTGGAAAATATATGTAGAATTCCTGGAGAAATTAGCAAGAGATAATTACCACATTTCTCAAACAGTCTGTACACAAATCTGAAATATATACACCAAAGAAATTCTTAACCTAAAATTGTAAACTTTAATAACATTAGCAAACAGAGTGAAACTGTCTTAATGAGAGGCTTAGCAGAAACCAAAACCTTGTACTCACAGCATCCAAAAAAAGACTGGAAGTGTGAATGTTCTAGTCCCTCGTGTGGCCAGTGTAACTTTCAATACAATAATACTGATATCACTTTTAACAATCATTCAATCAGTTCATGTTATTTACATATGAACTCTATTCTTGGTAATTATAGAATTTCTTATCAGTTACAAAAATCATTTTATATACACAAAACAGATACAGCTGAAACAAAGAGAATCTTAAATAAAATTCAGAATAAAGTCTCTACAGGATGAAATTTTCTGTGTATTTTAAAAAGATCCAAACACTTTCTCATTCATGTTCTAATTCTTCCATGAGTAAATAAATTTGTATTGCCTCTGAATTATCAAGTCATAGCACAAAAAGAATAATGGTGATAAAGTTGAAAAATACCAATGCATCAGTTTAACCATATAAACACCAACATGTTTTCAATAATGTGTATTAGGTGGGAGGTACTTTATGCCCACCCTAAAAATATCATTGATTGTTGTAGATTTATATTAGCAACAATTTTTTTAAAGAGGTGCTGAAGTATAAGCAGGGTTCTGAACCTGAAAAAAAATAGCCTAATTTAATCATTGCTAACACTTGGTTTAAGAATTATAAAAGAAGGTTAGGTACATGGAAGAGAACCTGGAGTCATTGGAAGTTTCAGAAAGATTATGTATTGGTAAGACACATTTTAAACAGTAAAACATTGCCAGGAAAATGTTTGGAATCCAAACATAATTTATTGGTTGCAAACTGCAGATGAACACTGAAGAAATTGCAAAAAAAGTAGGAAATTAAGTTCTTGGGGCCTACATAAATTGAAGGAACTAAAGGTATTGAGAGTTAAGCAAGCATTAGGCTTCAGTAGACACAATAGGGGAAAGGTATAAAACAGGTGACTAACAGGTAGCTTTGAGAGATGAAATTGTGGGGGTAGCAGAGAATCAAATACAGTAAAATACAACACCCTGTAGAAATGCCAGTACACCCCACAATATAATATAGGTCTAGAGCACAAATGAAAGGATGTTGAGGTATGCAGGATTATGGGAAACACATATGTCACCAATAGGAAAATTAAATAGATCTTTGATGGAAAGTGGAACAACTCCATGAATGTTAGGAGCACAAATGGCAAGCAAGTTATAAGCAAAGAAGGGGAAGCTGAAAGGTGAGAGGAATTACAAGAAGGGCTATTAAAGGAAAATGAACTCGAAATTTATATTTAAGGATGAGAAAAGAAATTAGCTGAAGGTGATATGGGAAATATGATCCTGTAGGAAACATTCCACTGGGTATGCAACCCCTGGAAAAATATTTATAGACTTCAAGAAGAGTGTCATAATTCCAGTAGCAAAGAAGACAGAAGACAGGCATTGATAGGAGTGAATATTACTGGATTATCAACTTAATAAGTCATTGCTGCAAAATACTGACACAAATTATTAACAGAAGAATGGAAAAACTAGTAGAAGCTAGTCTCAGAAAAGAACTGTTTGCATTTTGCAGGAATGTAGGAGCACACAAGGCAATACTGATCTTAAAACTTACCTTAGAACATAGAAAGCGTTTTTGAATTTAGAGAAAGCTTTTGACAATGTTCACTGGAATATTCACTTCAAAATTCTGAAGGTAGCACAGATAAAATGCAGGGAGGAAAAGTTTATTTACAACTTGTACAGAAGCCAACCTGCAATTATGAGCTGAAGGACACGAAAGGACAGAAATAGGTGAGAAATGAGTGAAACATATGTGGGGATAATAAGTCTATTTAGACATTAGTATGTACTGTCTGGCAGCGAGTGGTAACTTTTCAATCCCACTGTTAATAATATGTCCATTATTAAATTGCTTACTAAAATGACCTATTATCTTCATAATGAATTTGTGTTTAGGAATTCTTAATACCCCTAGAACCGGAGTTTCACACTACTTTAATCAATAGTTGATAAATTATTATCATTTCATCTATGTCCAGTTGAAATTGTACTCCACTGTAGGTTAAGGTTATGAACACCAAATTTGGTACTATGGTTTAGTTGTACATTATATTCGAGGGTAAGTGCCATATTGTGATTGGAGTATTAATTTTTGAGTTATTCATGTTCATTTCCTTTTTGGTCACATCACACTAGATTATCTAGTATCAATTTTGGTCAGAAATTATTAAGTGAATTGTGTAAGTCAGTTTAAATGATGAAACTTGTGACGAAGCAAGCTGGGGTAATTTTTACTTCCCCACTTGTTTCACCATCTGCCTCCTTAAAATTAATTTTTTCAATTTTGACTAATTACCATAAACAAACGTGAGTATAATATGCATGTCCATAAAAGAGAAAGTTTGACCCTCAGTTTTAAAGAATATAACATCAGATCTAATTTTGTGCTTAGTTTTACATATGTAATTGATTTTCTAATTTATTTTAACTATTTCTAGTTGGTATCTTTTGTTATGGGGTGAAATCAGTTATTGTTTCATAAGGTAAATTCTATTGTTGACATATAAACAAATATAAATTCTGTACTAAGTATAAACGTTAGGAGGAACAACTAATAGTATTCTTAAAGGATCTATTTGGATCTATTCAAAAACATGTTAGCAAAGCTAGCTCTTAATTAATTCCAAAATAATTGACAGTTTTCCCGAAAGTATTGTTTGCGTAACGATATATGTTAATTTCATCATTTAAACAAATAATTTGGCCTAACTGTTGTAGTAGATGAAACTGTTAAAAACAACAATTTTTTGATATATAGAGCCGGCCGGAGTGGCCGTGCGGTTCTGGGTGCTACAGTCTGGAACCGCGCGACCGGTACGGTCGCCGGTTCGAATCCTGCCTCGGGCATGGACGTGTGTGATGTCCTTAGGTTAGTTAGGTTTAAGTAGTTCTAAGTTCTAGGGGACTGATGACCTCAGAAGTTAAGTCCCATAGTGCTCAGAGCCATTTGAACCATTTTGATATATAGATTTAATTTAATGAGTTAAGTTTTAATTGTAATTTCTGTAAATTAAACATCGAACAATGTTAAGTTTCAGTACCTATTATTGTGAGGATATGTAAGGCCCCAATTTTTGGCCTGAGACAGTCAGTCCACAGCCGAGTTTCAGATGAGAAACCTGTGTTGGTTAGAACAACAACAACAACAATGCTTCATCTTAACTCTGAAATAAATGTAACACAATTAGGCCATGTGTTAAAGCAATGACAGTGTCTGTTTCCATATGTATCTTTTTATTTTTCAAGAAATGTAAACTATGTGGTTAGGCTTGTACGGCTCGTAGATGTTCACCAGAAACTACTGTAGCTGTACGTGGATGTTCACCTGCAACCTTTTAATGAGGCTTATCACAAGTTTAACAATAGCACATTGGCCATATAACTGTGTAATATTGCGGGTTGTGAACAGTGAAAGTACAAGACTGTGAAATGCAACTGTGCATCTGTCAGCTACATAATTTAAAGTAGTCAGTGTTGCATTTCCACAACCTGTTTTTCAGGTAGTGTAGCAACGCAGTATGTCAACAATGAGGACAATCAACAAAGAAATAAAGAAGGCAAACAGTTACAAGCTGTGCTAAGTTTGAGGTATTTTATACTGATAATGATGTATGTAGGAATTTTTGAAAGATCACATGGAAGTTGTAAACCGTAAATTTTGTCAGTTAGAAAATTCCTACAGGCACGTTGTTACAGATGGGAAGACACAATTTGTCTTGAGGAGAAAGCAGTGGATTTACTCCTTTGGAAAAATTTGCAGAGTCTGTAGCCTCCTGGATGCATTAGCAGAGACTGGTTTAGTGTTTCATTGTGACCATTACAGGGTGTGTGCAAGTAATAAAAATCAGCAAGTTTACAATGGGAAATCCAGGTAGGAATATTGACAATATAAGGAAAAGACAGATTACTACTCACCATGAAGATGACACATTGAGTTGGACAGGCACAATGAAAAGACACTTACTCATAAGCTTTTGGCCAAACCCTTCTTCAGAAAAGGAAACGCACACATGCACGCGTGCACCCACCCACCCACCCACCCACACACACACACACACACACACACACACACACACACTTTCATTCACACAAGCAAGCACACCTCAAGCACACTTGATTGCCATATATACAATGATTGGCACTCTGCCTGAGCTACTGGTGATTGTGGTCATGTGGGCATATTTTGCATTTAAATGTGTTTTTTTGTATCTGTTTCATATCAATAGCCCAGCTAGCACTCAAGCTTATTTCAAGGTGGATATTGAGTTTAGGTTCAGTTGAAAATTCAAGATTGAAAAATCAACCCGTTACATAGCTTATTTCAAGGTGGATATTGAGTTTAGGTTCAGTTGAAAATTCAAGATTGAAAAATCAACCTGTTACACAGTTTACGTCAAGCTGTAAAAATTTAGCTTGAATTAAAATAATTTTCCCAAGCTTGAAATAAACTGCAATTTCCCTGGAAGGCTGTACAGCAGATGAATAGCAATAGGTGTCCACAGGAAGTGCCACAAACGTTTATAAGCCTTGCAGTTGCACTGACTCAGTAAGGTTTATGGCCATTTTATTTTTGTGACGTGCGTTGATGATTGTTGACTGTTGTGAAGTTTGTTTTATACTGGAAAATATTTCGGAAAGTGTGTGGCGTCCCCTGCCTTACTGCTACACCGGATCTGAAGAAGATATATAGTGTATTACAGGTACGCTGGTGCATTTTTTCTCTAGTGGTACTTTAATATTACAAATGTTAAATATTATTATGTAACATAAAGAAATATCATATTCTTTTACGTAGAAAAATTGAACCTGGATGAAAGTGAAATGGATTACCAGCTAAGAAAACATATTACAAGTTGTTCAGCAAAAAGAGGTCATTTTAAACTAGCTCTCTAGTACGTGGCACCAATAAATTAAAACTTAATGTTATTTTACCTTTTTAAAATCTCGCCTTTATATATATATCGCCCTATTACATTTGTTTACTTGTAAATACTTGCGTGTGTCACACCATGAATGAATAATCATGAAGTGTGAAAAGTTTCTTTGCTAATACAAATAGTAATGACATGGTGAATGGGAAAAGTGCATCAAGAACCAGTCACTACATAGGTGTCAGTCTTTTTTAATTACATAGCTTTGACTGGTCTTCAATTGCTCTTAATTTTGTTGTTCCCTAGGTGAAATAATACTGCAAGGCCTACTGGTATTTCTTACTTTTATTGTTAGGCTATTTGTAATGTGGCTGAAATCTAATAAAATGCAATATTAAAATATGACAAGGAGAACATTTTTTGTTCTTTTACATTTCAGTTCCACTGAACTGGTAATTTCTTAGATTTATTTCGATTTCATCTTTTATTTCATCTTGATTCAGTTTTACTCACCAAAATATAATAGTGGATAGAATAAAACGTCTACATTTTTCTAAACGGTAGTTTCCTTATAAGCTTACAGTATGAGGTGTATATGATTTCAAGTAATTGCTTCTTTATAATTCAGATTAAATGGTCCTGAAACTGTTAGAAATAGTGATGTGTGGCTTCTTCATGAAGTCATCGCAAAATTACCCAAATGTCATCTTTACTTTCAAAATTTCAAACAAAATGTTATTTCAAATTACTTTAAAAACTGTTTGGAATGAAGTCACTAAAAGCAGCTGCTTACTCAGTGATGTTTATACTAGTTAATGATTCTTACAACATCAGTGAGTTTGAAGTTATTTTGCTAATCTGGGGCATAAATTATATTTAGGTTGATCAGTTTCAACGTTTTACATTTTTTATGTTTAGGTATGGCTAACATTTTCTTTTACCTGTTACAAGAGCATTATACCAGCAGAAG
Source organism: Schistocerca nitens (assembly GCF_023898315.1). Taxonomy (NCBI): domain Eukaryota; kingdom Metazoa; phylum Arthropoda; class Insecta; order Orthoptera; family Acrididae; genus Schistocerca; species Schistocerca nitens. Next base: position 422,709,390 of record NC_064614.1, on the reverse strand, counting down.
TCAGTGATATTTGATCCTGCTCTGGTCTGTGTGCTGGGGCCGGAGGGGCTTCAGAATAATTAAATTTTAAATTAAAACAATTTTAATCACTTCGAAAATAAAATTTTTTAAACATACATGTCTTCATAATTTTTTTCACATCATTTCCATTCTGATATTTAATTAATTAGGTTCAATAAATTCAGATTAATAATTATGTAGCTTAAAACAAGCTGTAAATTGTTAGGTTAGTGGTGTTTAACGTCCCGTCGACAACGAGGTCATTAGAGACGGAGCGCAAGCTCAGGTTAGGGAGGGATGGGGAAGGAAATCGGCCGTGCCCTTTCAAAGGAACCATCCCGGCATTTGCCTGAAACGACTTAGGGAAATCACGGAAAACCTAAATCAGGATGGCCGGAGACGGGATTGAACCGTCGTCCTCCCGAATGCGAGTCCAGTGTGCTAACCACTGCGCCACCTCGCTCGGTAAGCTGTAAATACCAGGCTGTATTCCACGTGTGTAGATACAGCTGGAGCCAAACTTGATAAGTCAAGCTTGAAATATAGCTTGAACTCTGCCAACTTTGATGTTTGTTTCAAGCTTGAATCCAACTAACAGGCCGGAATATTCCAGCTTTGATCAAGCTTATAAACTTGAACTTTACATCTGGAAACAAGTTTGAAACCGGCTTACTGTGCTATCTGGGAGAGAATGTTGTAACACTGTAACATGATATCAGCAGCATCATTGGCACTTCTGCCAAGCAGTAGGTTGACTGTTGTTCGCTGAGCAAAAACCATTGTGAGAAAGAGTTTGATGGCATGTGTTATTGCCCTCTGATTGACATAATATTAAATGGATTTAATTGTCCTTGATAAACATAATAAAGGATGATCAATGCTGTAAATGGAAAATATGATAATGATTGGTTAGTTCTTCTCTTGACCTCATCCTGACGCATAGTAGGTTGGGGTTTAGCTCATCTGTTATGTTTTCCACTCCCAAGAACAATCTCATTTTTTTTTTTCATGCTATACATGGTATGCCATCAGTACAGGAATATGTAAAATTGTTGTCTATGCAAATTTTCTTTTGAACTTATATCTGATAATCATATGCCATTGGTCTTACTTAACAGCATTAGTATTAAAATTTACAACCAAATAAAGTTATGATAACATCACATAAGAAACACTGGTTAGCTAATAAGCAGCAGGAGGGTATTATTACCACTCATTCGAAATCAAGAACTCCCGTGTTACTGAAAACATATTTGGAATTATATAAAAGTAATTAACTTACAAAATAATTGACTTCAAAAGTCCAGACTCTCTTAATTTCAGTCATCTATTTGTTTTAATGATTGTAAAATTCTGATGTTTGACAATGTACTTCTGTTGTTATAGCTGTGCTGAATCAGATAACACCCCTCACTACATGATTTAATCAATAACTAAGATTCTTCTGCCAGTCTTTAAATAGTCACCCTCCTCCAAAAATCACCAGCTTGTGGTCAGCCACTGTAAGTTAACATACCTATGCCAGATCCTGTGAGAGGTCATGTCTGAGTGATACACAGTTAACATCTGTATGTCAGTTCAAATTAAAATTTTGTGGCCAGGACTTACTCAGACAGCATCATTATGTTGAGCCATGTGAAAGTCTGCATATTACTAGCTTAAAGCTCACATTTCTGGGCTGGTTAAACTGACACTTTGTGTTTCAACATAATGCGCATAGTAAATACATTTGTAGAAAAAGTGACACTTTGCAATTAAACACAATTCATACAATAGGTACATCTGTAAAGAGTATAAAATAAAAAGTACATTTGTAAAAAGTATAGGACTGTGTAATATCATTTCTCTTGAAGATGTGTGAAACTTTAAACTTGTGACTTCTTAGTGCTAGTATTCTGCTAACAATACTTACATGACAGTCTTATTAATTATGTGATCATCTTACTATTCTGTGTGTGCTGTAACAATCGTAATTCTGTCATCATATGTTCTGGCAATGCGAACTTTAACCAAATCTGTGATGTTGTTTAGTAGTTGGGTGATTCTCCTTTCTTGTGGGACTATTAAGAAGGAGATGCGCCTTTGTTTACCTCTGTATATGTCAGTTCAAATTGAAAGTTTGTGGCCAGGACTTACTCAGATAGCATTAGTATGTTGAGCTGTGTGAAAGTCTGCATATTACTAGCTTAAAGCTCACATTTCTGGGCTGGTTAAACTGACACTTTGTGTTTCAACACTGTATATTGTGTATATTGTGATTCGTGAAACCAGAACTGGTGAAAATATATTGGGATTAATCATATTTAAAACACATTCCATGTTCAGTATAATCATCTGAATCTATCCTACTGGGTAACAGTTCTCATTATTATTTCAGTTGAATGAGAGTGGGATTTCAAGATTCTTTCAAAATCAAGTGCAACAAACTCTATAGGTAAGTGGAATGTTGCATATGGTGCCCCTGAGGTAAGGAACTGTTTCAAATGAGCACGAAATTCAGAACTCACACCTCCCTCCTCAATCCAAATTTCGGTTCTCGCCTAGCTGTCTTGGCATTCCCCCTAAACTCAAACAGCATTGCAGAGGCTCTCCAATTGTATTGGCATAGCACTTGAGCATTAAAAGAAATGGGGGATCCTGCTTGAAACCCAGGCATAGCTTTTTTAATCAAATGAAAGTATATGGTTAGAGAGACCTTTCCAAGTCTTGAACATCTATGATGTACATATGCCGACTGAAGAGATGAATGAAAATTTGTGTTCAAGGCTGTCATCTCAGACATAAACATTTGTGAGAAGGTAGTGTCAATGCCTTTAATCTGGGTTTACGATGATGCTAAGAGAGAGCACTCAAAACTTGACACTATCCTCATAGCTAAGTTTAGAGGCATCCTAAGGACATGTCTATGTTGTGTTATACTGCACCAAGTCTGTCTGCAGTTTATGCAAAAGTTGTCACCTTTTGATCTTGCAAGTTAATTATTCTTGTATGGGAGAAATGTTGACATTATTGGGAGTAGGATTATTTGGTATCAATTCTTATGTCAGGCTTTATTTAACACATGGCAAATGAAAGAGATGTTCAGTGAAGAGACTTCATGCATCGCAGGTCACATTATGAATCCTAGGATGCTAAGTAAATGAAACACAGGTAGACAAGCAATTGCTTAGAATGATGAAACAGAAAAAAGGATGAATATAAGCTAACACAATGTAATTTTAATGGATCATCACAATAAAGCTGATCATACACAGCTATTTAGTCACACTTGGGATCCATGCAAAAGCAATAATTTTAATTAAAGAAAGTGACATATTAAACATTCAAGAAATTCCTCATAAAATGAAGGGTATTATACACATATATGTAAAGAAAATGTCTTAATACTAGTATATGGGAAAAACATGTAAACCTATGACTAGATTGCATATTGTCAATGAAAATGGAACAACTCTGTTAATCATTATTGTGATGTTAGTGGTTGTCATAAGATTAATTAGAAAAAAGATTTGAACAAGATGGTGTAAGCATAATAGGTAATAACGGATACTGACTTGGCTCATAATGCGGCATATTTTATTGTTTGTATAATGGATAAGATCTAGTGTGATCTTTAAGATGTGAGCTAGAAGCTCAATGTACAAGTGAAGGCAAATTAAGCTGAGAAAGGTAATGGATGTTGTACTCAGAAGTGTATGATGATATGATGTGCAGTGTGGATATGAGAAAACAAAAAAGTACTTGAAGACAGAGCAGTTTAGTAACCACTATACAGAAATACGAGCTTGTTATAAGACAAGAAAAGCAAAAGTGAATGGTATTAGTCTTAACACCTGCCAAACTGACCTAGTGAATGGGGGGACGTAATGTAGCAAGGGGAGTTACAGTAACAAAGGATATGTTGTAGGGAGAGTTCCGACCCACTTAATTCTGAAAAGCTGGTGCTGATAGGAAGCATCCAGATGCCACAAGCTGTGAGGCAGTCACTGAAGTGAAGCACATCATGTTGTGCAGTGTGCTCAGCAACTGAGTGGTTCAGCTGTCTCCTGACCGCAGTTTGTTGGTGGCCATTCATGCAGACAGACTGCTTATTGGTTTTCATGCCCACATAGAAAGTGGCACAGTGGTTGCAGGTTAGTTTGTAGTGGTAACCCACCTTTGATGGGCTAGGAGATGTCTGTGACAGGACTGGAGTAGGTGGTGGTGGGAGAATGTATGGGACAGGTCTCGAATGTCAGTCTGTTGCAGGGATACGAGCCATGAAGCAAGGAGGGGGGAGAAGCGATGGCGTAGGGATGGACAAGGATATTGTGTAGGTTCAGTGGGTGATGGAATACTACTGTGGGAGGGATGGAGGAGGATAGTGGGTATTCTTTTGATATTCCTCATTTCATGGCACAACAAGAGGTAGTTGGAGTCTTGGCAGAGAGTGGCATTCAGTTGATCCAGTCCTAGGTGGTTGTGAGTCATGAGTGCGGTGTTCCTTTGTGGCCGGATGGTGGATATGTGGGAGATGGTATGTCACTCTAGAGGGAGGGCATGAAAGATGTTTTTCTGGACAAAGTCGGAAGGGCAGTTTCAGTCTGTGAAGGCCACAGTGAGACCCTTGGCGTATTTGGAGAGGGACTAGTCACTGCTAGAGATCTAACAACCACAAGTAGCTGGGGTGTGTGGAAGGGACTTCTTGCTATGGAATTGGTGGCAGCTGCAGAAATGGAGATATTGCTGGTGGTTGATAGACAAATATCAACTTCTCTCTATCTCAGAAAAGAGTCTAGGAGTAATACTTACCATAAAGAAGATACGTCAAGTTGCAGACAGGCATGATTAAGAGACACTCAATGTGGCTTTTGGCCTCAGCCTTTGTCAGTAAAGACACACACACACACACACACACACACACACACACAAGCACACCTCAGGCACACACGACCACCAGCTCCAGCATCTTGGGCTGGAGTGCATCATGTGGGATGTGAGCAGCAATTTGGAGAGGTTGGGAAAGGGGAAGGAATAGTAGTGTATAGGTGGGGAGAGACACAAACACTGTCCTGTGGAGTCTGCTGGGTCTAGACTCCAACCGGCACAGCATCAGGGTGTTTTGGGGCAGGGAGGTGGGGAAAAAAAGAACAAAAAATGAGAGGAGTTGAGAAAGACCCCCTACATCCTATCATCTCCTTCCAATTCTTGTCTCCCATCCAGTTTATTTGCAGCCTTCTGCCAACACATCAGCCTGTCTTTCCCACTCCTCTCATTTTTTTGTTTCTTTTTTCCCCACCTCTCTGCCCTACAACCTCCTGATGCTATGCCTGTTGGAGTCTAATCCCTGACACTCCAACAGACAGCATTTATCGTTCTTCTCACCCATACACCACTACCCCTTCCCCTTCCCTACCTCCTCCAGATTGCTGCTTAAATCCCACAAGATGTTGCATTCTGGTCCGAAATGTTGGAGTTAGTGGTTGTGTGTGCATGAGGTGTGCTTGCTTTTTTTGTGAGTGTGTGTGTTTTTGTTTGTGTCTTTACTGATGGACGCTGAGGCTGAAAGCTACATGTGGGTGTCTTTTAATCAAACCTGTTTGCAATTTGATGTGTCTTCTTTACGATAAGTAGCAATTTATCTTTTCCTACATTGTTGATACCCCTACCTGGCGTTTCCATTATTTGATAGTCTAGGACTAATAATTGATGAAAATTTAAATTGGACTGAGCATGTAACTGCAATGTCCAAGAAGGCATCAGCATCTCTCCATGCATCTCCTGCTTCCTGCCTGAAAAATAAACTTGAACAAGCACTAATTTCTTTAAATTCTTGATTACAGTGATATTATCCTGCAAGATCTTTCTCTGGAAAACTCACAGTGCCTGGAACTGGTTATGAATGCCTGTGTCTGATATACTTGTGATGTTCAACTCTTTGATGTATTTCACCATCAAATGCACAGCTATTCTGGCTGCATACAGACAAGTATGCTCCTCTACTTTCTTATCAACATACGGTGTCCCTCATATCTCTCCTTAGCCTTAACACTCTTGGCTGAACAACATGGCAGAAACACCTGTTCCCATCAGAGCATAATTCTTTCTGTTCCACTCCACCATTCAGCCTTTTTCGCAAAGTCCTTTTCAGCAGCAGAAACCTGACACTGTAATAACATTTCACATTACACTGGGGAACTGAATAAGATCTCCAGTTTCAGAAGACATTTAATGAAATATCTACTGAAGCAACAGTAATGGCTACCAACTGCCCATGCCCATACATTATCTCTGTACATCTTTTTTTCCAACCAGATCTTTCTCATTTATGATTATTCTTACTGATGCAGTTTTCTTGAATTTCCTTTCCTCAGAACTTGCTACATCAGGAAACATCTATGAGGGTAATCCCAAAAGTAAGGACTCCTATTTTTTTATAAGTTCATAGACCTGTTTATTTCTACAATGGTTTACATCAGTTTATAGCTTGAACATTTAGCAATTTTTCAACATAATCACCATTTCTGTCAATGCATTTTTGTAGACGATGTGGCAGTTTTTGTATGTCTATGTCATACCAGCTCGCCGCCACGCTGTTCAGAAAGTTATGAACCTCTTCCTTCACCTCGTCTTCGGAGCTGAATCGCTATTTTTAACCTAGGGAAAAGGTGATAGTCACTGGGTGCCAAGTCAGGACTATAGGGTGGGTGGGTGATTATGTTCCACTGAAACTGTTGTACATCTACATCTACATTGACGTTTATACTCCGCAAGCCACCAAATGGTGTTTGACGGAGGGCACTTTATGTGCCACTGTCATTACCTTCCTTTCCTGTTCCAGTTGCGTATGGTTCGCGGGAAGAACGACTGCCGGAAATCCTCCGTGCACACTTGAATCTCTCTAATTTTACATTCGTGATCTCCTCTGGAGGTATTAGTAGGGGCAAGCAGTATATTCGATATTTCATCCAGAAACACACCCTCTCGAAACCTGGACAGCAAGCTACACCGCGATGCAGAGTGCCTCTCTTGCAGAGTCTGCCACTTGAGTTTGCTAAACATCTCCGTAACACTATCACGCTTACCAAATAACCCTGTGACGAAATGCGCTGCTATTCTTTGGATCTTCTCTATCTCCTCTGTCAACCCGACCTGGTACGGATCCTACACTGTTGAGCAATACTCAAGTATAGGTCAAACGAGTGTTTTGTAAGCCACCTCCTTTGTTGATGGACTACATTTTCTAAGGACTCTCCCAATGAATCTCAACCTGGCACCCGCCTTACTAACAATTAATTTTATATGATCATTCCACTTCAAATCGTTCTGCATGCATACTCTCAGATATTTTACAGAAGTAACTGCTACCAGTGTTTGTTCTGCTATCATATAATCATACAATAAAGGATCCTTCTTTCTACGTATTCGCAATACATTACATTTGTCTATGTTAAGGGTCAGTTGCCACTCTCTGCACCAAGTGCCTATCCGCTGCAGATCTTTCTGCATTTTGCTGCAATTTCTAATGTTGCAACTTTTCTGTATACTACAGCAACATCCGCGAAAAGCCGCATGGAACTTCCGACACTATCTACAAGGTCATTTATAGATATTGTGAAAAGCAATGGTCCCATAACACTCCCCTTTGGCACACCAGAGGTTACTTTAATGTCTGTAGACATCTCTCCATTGAGAACAACATGCTGTGTTCTGTCTGCTAAAAACTCTTCAGTCCAGCCACACAGCTGGTCTGATATTCCGTAGGCTCTTACTTTGTTTATCAGGCGACAGTGTGGAACTGTATTGAATGCCTTCCAGAAGTCAAGGAAAATGGCATCTACCTGGGAGCCTGTATCTAATATTTTCTGGGTCTCATGAACAAATAAAGCGAGTTGGGTCTCACACGATCGCTGTTTCCGGAATCCATGTTTATTCCTACAGAGTAGATTCTGGGTTTCCAGAAATGACATGATACATGAGCAAAAAACATGTTCTAAAATTCTACAACAGATCGATGTCAGAGATATAGGTCTATCATCTGCTCGACGGCCCTTCTTGAAGACTGGGACTACCTGTGCTCTTTTCCAATCATTTGGAACCTTCTGTTCCTCTAGAGACTTGCAGTACACGGCTGTTAGAAGGGGGGCAAGTTGTAGGAGAGCAACAGTTTGCTGAGCAATGTGTGAGGGAGCATTGTCATGGAGAATGTGTACGCCCTTGCTCAACATTCCTCTTCTCCAGTTCTGAATTGCCCATTTGAGTTTTTTAAGAGTCTTACAGAACTGTCAGCGTTAATTGTGGTCCCAGTGACTCAGCTTCGACTACAATATGAAAGAAGAGGTTCATAACTTTCTGAACAGCATGGTGGCAAGCTGAAATGACATGGGTATACAAAAACTGCCACAGCGTTTAAAAAAAGTTCATCGACAGAAATGGTGATTATGTCGAAAAATAGCTAAATGTTCAAGCTGTAAACTGATGTAAACCATTGTAGAAATAAACAGATCTATGTACTTATAAAAAATAGGAGACCTTATTTTTGAGATTACCCTAGTACTTTGTACACCTACAAATTGTTTATACATCTGTCACTGTCATTACTGTTGTTATTGTCATTGTTATTATTATTATTATTATTAATGGCAGAAGCAGCAGCAGTAGTAATAAAAGTACTGCCAGTATTAACTGTACTAGTTCTTAGTCTGTGTTATTTACTCAAATTGTCTCTATATACACTCAAAATCATTTTAATATTATTTGTCAAATTAAAATTGTTATTTCTTTGGTAACTGTGATGTAAAAAAGGTACTGTGTGTGTGAAATTCTGGTACAAAGTAAGAGAGGCCGGATGATTCTAATCAGACCAGGTTAAATAAATCAATAAACTGTGAAGAGTCAGTGGAAGAAATGGTAGGTGTGTTTTACATAGGAGCGTATATTATGAGTATTAGTTCATGAGAGCAGAGATTCTCCCAGTGAGGGCACAGTAATCGACCCCAAGGGGACATCCTGGGTGATTTGGTTAAAGGATTTTAGGAAGTATGTAGAGGTTGGAAGTGCAGGGAGTGTTAGTGGTGAGGAGAGAGACATGCCCAGGGGAGAGGTTCTGGGATTGGCCTACGGATTTAAGGAGGGACTGGAGCTTCTGCTGCATTTCAGATATGTGGTCACTGTGGGTTTTTCGATGGAGAAATCTTACAGACGCAGAGTCCCTCTGCCAGGTTCTGCAGTTCTTTCTATGGATGTAAGATTAGTTTCCTTGTTGAGGAATTTGGGAAATGATGAGGTAACATTCAAGGTTAGAAAATTCTGGGGAAGTTAACAGGAGGTGTTTTGGGGAAGTGGGAATGGATCACAGTTGGATAGAGGAGTGAATAGAGGCAGGCAGGGTTAAGTATAGGTTTTCAGTTGAGTCTAATTGGTAGGGTTGCTGGCGAAAACGTGTTTCCATTGTAGGGACCGAGAGAAGGTCTTAACAAGTCCAGCATGACTGAGGAGCAAAAGGTAAGGAGTGGAGCAAAAGGTAAGGCCTGATACTTCTGTGGGACAACATAATGACCATATGTTGACAATACAACATGCTGATTGGTTGGTTTTATATAAAAAAGAAAAATGCTGTATTATACAGTCAAAAATAATAATTCAGGGAGATGTTATGGAAAGAAACACAGAAAGATGTTTTCAAAGCAGATGTAGTATATTAGAAGATACATCAGTACTCTTTCTCAGATATATTCTACAGCAATTTTCTTCCATGGCAGATCGGGGAAAACATCACAGAAGTTTTAAAATACACTGCTGGTAAACAAAAAATGAACTACTCAAAATATGTGACATAGAAACATTATATTCCTATGGAGCATTCAGCAAAGAAGACAAAAATCAATTGCTGAAAGAGACGCTGCAATTGTCATACTGAATCAGTAAACATTTGAGAGATACCTATGTGACACAGTAAGTGCAGCATACTGCATTTTATTGAGGTCATATTGATGTGTGAAAGGTTGCACAGTGCTTCTTAAGAACTGATAAACAATTTAGTCTAGAACTATCAGCTAAACAGCAGCATTGATGCAAATGGACCAAGGAAGATGCATATGCTTATCATCCTAGCTCTAAACAACAGTGGAATACACATTGATATCTGAACTCCATCATCAATTGCTGGTAGCGCAGTGATCACAGCACAAGTTTAGACCAATGTTACACCCAAAGTGTAAGACGGCACCATCAGAAACAGTTTTCTACATGCTGGACTATGAGCAGGATTGTCACCCTTGCTTCTCTTACACCTCATCACTGAGCAGCACGCTTCTAATTATGTAGCAAAATATGCAGCTGCTGAGATCAATGGTACAAACTCATATTCAAGGTCAAGAATGGGTTTTACCTTGGTGTGAGGATATTGTTGACCAAGACAACAGTAACTAGTGATATGTATAAGGTGGCAACATGCAGCACCAATTCCAGGCACCATTCTATGGTGCCTACAATGACTATGCACTGGTGGTATTTGTTGAAGGAACACTGAACAGTGCTGGGTACATCCACACCATTCTGTTGTCTCTCCTACGATATCAGGTAGACTTGCTCTTCCATCAGAGAGGTTTCTATGCACACACTTCTAACAACACATTATGTGTTCTCCAACAGTTTTGTCACACTTTCCTTTCCAGGATTATCATCAGACCTGTCTTCCATTCAGCAAATCTGAGACATGATGTAATAGTAGCTGTAACTCCTCCACCTACAAGCTTTGCCATAGTGATATCATCCCAGAAGTCCAACATAACCTCCAATCTCTTCTCAATTCCATAAGCCCATCCCAGAATCTCTCCCTTGAATCCCATTCTGTCCTCATCTCAATGACCTCTGCACACCCACCTTCTACATACTTCTAATATCCATAAACCCAACAATCCTGGATGTCCCACTATACCTGGTTACTGTGCTCCCACTGAAAGAACCTCCACTCTTGTCGACCAACACCTCCAACCAGTTTCTCACAACAAAGATCACAAATGACTTCCTCCATCAACTATGGACCATTGCCATCCCACTACCATCTGGATCTCTACTCGGCACTGTTGGTACCACCTCCCTACACACAAACCTGCTTGCTACTTTTGAACACTACCTCTCCCAACATCCTTCAGACTCTGAACCTACTGCCTTTTTCTTTATACATGTTATCAGTTATATCCATAAGATATATTTTATATGATATACCAGCTCTGCTGCAATCATTTCAGAAGTTTTTATATTGATGTGACTACCGACCAACTGTCTATCAGGACAAGGCCACCAACAACCAATGGACAAGTGGAAAGAGAACCTCCCTGTGGCACAATATGCAGCTGAACATAACATTCTTGATTTCAATGGTTGCTTCACAATCCTGGGCATCTGGATCCTCCCCTCTACACCAGCTTTTCCGAAATGCACAGATGAGAGTTATCCTTACAACACATTCTCCATTCCTGAAATAACCCCAACCTCAACCTATGGTAACAAAATGACCCCCCCTTCCCCCCCCCCCCCCCCAACAGGGCCTCTCTGTCCTGTCACTTCCTCCCAGTTCATGTCCCCTCATCGTCACTGTGCACTGCTCTCTGCCAGCATTACTCTACTCAGTGTCGGTTATCTCTCTTCTTTCCTGTTTTTCATCATCTTCCAAGTCACACTTACTCTGACATTTGAGCCACATATATCACTGGTCTCATTTGAAAACAGAACATGTCTACCTGACTGCACAGATTATCGGTGCAGCATAACATGCCCTAAATTCTTCCCACCAATAATTATAATTATACCTATTGGTCACATTTCCTCCCCCACCCTCACATATTTTCCACACCTATGTGTGCTATAGGAACTTTTGAACCTCAACCTAACTACACTCCTGGAAATGGAAAAAAGAACACATTGACACCGGTGTGTCAGACCCACCATACTTGCTCCGGACACTGCGAGAGGGCTGTACAAGCAATGATCACACGCACGGCACAGCGGACACACCAGGAACCGCAGTGTTGGCCGTCGAATGGCGCTAGCTGCGCAGCATTTGTGCACCGCCGCCGTCAGTGTCAGCCAGTTTGCCGTGGCATACGGAGCTCCATCGCAGTCTTTAACACTGGTAGCATGCCGCGACAGCGTGGACGTGAACCGTATGTGCAGTTGACGGACTTTGAGCGAGGGCGTATAGTGGGCATGCGGGAGGCCGGGTGGACGTACCGCCGAATTGCTCAACACATGGGGCGTGAGGTCTCCACAGTACATCGATGTTGTCGCCAGTGGTCGGCGGAAGGTGCATGTGCCCGTCGACCTGGGACCGGACCGCAGCGACGCACGGTTGCACGCCAAGACCGTAGGATCCTACGCAGTGCCGTAGGGGACCGCACCGCCACTTCCCAGCAAATTAGGGACACTGTTGCTCCTGGGGTATCGGCGAGGACCATTCGCAACCGTCTCCATGAAGCTGGGCTACGGTCCCGCACACCGTTAGGCCGTCTTCCGCTCACTCCCCAACATCGTGCAGCCCGCCTCCAGTGGTGTCGCGACAGGCGTGAATGGAGGGACGAATGGAGGCATGTCATCTTCAGCGATGAGAGTCACTTCTGCCTTGGTGCCAATGATGGTCGTATGCGTGTTTGGCGCCGTGCAGGTGAGCGCCACAATCAGGACTGCATACGACCGAGGCACACAGGGCCAACACCCGGCATCATGGTGTGGGGAGCGATCTCCTACACTGGCCGTACACCACTGGTGATCGTCGAGGGGACACTGAATAGTGCACGGTACATCCAAACCGTCATCGAACCCATCGTTCTACCATTCCTAGACCGGCAAGGGAACTTGCTGTTCCAACAGGACAATGCACGTCCGCATGTATCCCGTGCCACCCAACGTGCTCTAGAAGGTGTAAGTCAACTACCCTGGCCAGCAAGATCTCCGGATCTGTCCCCCATTGAGCATGTTTGGGACTGGATGAAGCGTCGTCTCACGCGGTCTGCACGTCCAGCACGAACACTGGTCCAACTGAGGCGCCAGGTGGAAATGGCATGGCAAGCCGTTCCACAGGACTACATCCAGCATCTCTACGATCGTCTCCATGGGAGAATAGCAGCCTGCATTGCTGCGAAAGGTGGATATACACTGTACTAGTGCCGACATTGTGCATGCTCTGTTGCCTGTGTCTATGTGCCTGTGGTTCTGTCAGTGTGATCATGTGATGTATCTGACCCCAGGAATGTGTCAATAAAGTTTCCCCTTCCTGGGACAATGAATTCACGGTGTTCTTATTTCAATTTCCAGGAGTGTAGTTCCCCCTCCCATTCTCTCTTACCTTATCCCAACAGGCATACTCCCAAACCTAATTCATTCTGTCCTTTTTGCCATGTTTTTGTATGTGTTTGTGTATATTTTTAAATGGCTCAAATGGCTCTGAGCACTATGGGGCTTAACATCTGAGGTCATCAGTCCCCTAGAACTTAGAACTACTTAAATCTAACTAACCTAAGGACATCATACACATCCATGCCCAAGGCAGGATTCGAACCTGCGACCGAAGCGGTCTCACAGTTCCAGACTGTAGCGCCCAGAACCGCATGGCCCTCCGGCCGGCTATATTTTTAAATACTTGTTCATATATGTGCATATTTTTATGCATCTTTTTCTCTTATCCAGCTCTTCTCACGCCCACAAAATGCCTTCATTTGCCCATTTCCTATTTTCCTTCCTGTTTCCAATGCCATTCCTGCCACAATGGACCCTGCTCCATATTTCTGCACTGATTCAGAAAAGTATACCTCTACCTGGCTACAACTCAACTCAACTCACATCCTGTTCCTTAAATGCTGCCTAAACCACGGAATCCCGCCTTCCCAATGGACTAACTATAAAAATTCCTTTCTCTGCGTATCACTCTCATTTCACAATGATCTTCACTTTTTAAGATTCTGACAGTTCTTGTCCCTCACAAAAATGGTACTGCACAAACACATCTCCATAGCACTTGCATCCCAGGACCACCTCTGCTGGATACTGTTACTGTTCAATCCCTAATACACACATCACATCTCTGAAATTCAATGCCTTGCATGACTGCACTTGGAAGAACATTCCAGAGACCATCTGCATACGTTATCCAGCCTCCTGACATTTGCTGCCACCTTGGGCTACCACTCATAGCACCTGGACCTTGCTAGCTTACCATTACAACTTGCCACATCCCCTAAAACTGCCTACCAACACTCCACTAAATCCAGAGCCAAAACAATCCCAGAACACTGTTGATAACTTTTCAAACAAACTCCTCAGCTCCATAGAATTTTCAGTCCTATCCAAAGGCCTCACCTTTTGTGCTACACCCACATTTTGCCATGCTGGACTTGTCAAATATCTGCTTTTCTTCTCCCAATTCCTGCAATGGGAACATTTCTTTGTCAACAATTCCTATCAAACAAAGCCAATTTAACCTCAACGTCTAACCCTGCCTCTCCCAGTTCATACCACCATTCAACCTTTTCCTCAGCTCCTCCCACCTAACTACTCCCTAGTCACCTTCCAGAAATTCCTTAGCTCCCTCTTCAGGTTCCTTTCTAAGAAGACCTTTCAGCAGAAAAAAGGACAGCCACTGTCATTATGAAATGCAGTGACTACTGGTGGAAGGCCATCACAAATTGTCTGACTCACCCACATATAAATGCTGCCATACTGATCCCATCCCAGAAATACAACATAACCTAAAAAAGCCTTACGCCCTTGCCAGGACCTCTCCCCTTGAATCCATTTGCCTCCTCACTCCTACAACATCCTGCACACCCACCTTCTGTACGCTTCCCAAAATCCACAACAACAACAATCCTGAACACCCCATTGAAGATGGTTATTGTGCACCTACTGAAAGAATTTTTGCCCTATTGAGCAACACCTCGAACCAATTGCCCAAAATATAGCATTACCACCAAAGACACCAACCATTTCTTTCACCAGTTCTTTACCTCCTGGATCCCTACTCATCACTGTTGATGCCAATTCCCTATACATCAACAGCCCTCACACCTGTGATCTTGAAGCTACTGAACACTACCTCTCCCAATGTCCTTCACACTCTGTGAACACAGTACGTTGTTCCTCATACATCATACTAACTTTTTTATTTCATCAAATAGATAAAAAATCTACTCACCAAGTGGCAGCAGAACACACATAAAAGAATGTTGTAACTGGCAAGTTTTTGGAGCCAGTGACTCCTTCTTCAGGCAGAAAGGTTGAAGGGGAAGGAAGAAGGCTGAAGGAAAAGGACTGGAGAGGTCTAGGAAAAGGGGTAGATTTTGGGTGTCTCCCAGGACTGCGGGTCAGGGAAACTTATTGTACGGGATGAGAAGGAAGTCTTTCCACAGTAAACCCACCAACAACCAATAGTACCTGCATTTTGACAACTGTCACCCATTCCACACCAAAAAGTCTCTCCCACACAGCCTGGCCACTGAGGGACAGGGTATCAGCAGTGAGGAGAATTCCATTGCCCAGAAAGCTGAAGGTTTCACAAAGACCTTAACAGACAGGCAATATCCCACACACCTATCTGGCAAATAGATTTCCTGTGCCATATCCATACCTCTACAACTACATTTACATCCATACTCCGCAAGCCACCTGACGGTGTGTGGCAGAGGGTACTTTGAGTACCTCTATTGGTTCTCACTTCTATTCCAGTCTCGTATTGTTTGTGGAAAGAAAGGTTGTTGCTATGCCTCTGTGTGGGCTCTAATCTCTCTGATTTTATCCTCATGGTCTCTTCGCGAGATACACGTAGGAGGGAGCAATATATTGCTTAACTCCTCGGTGAAGGTATGTTATTGAAACTTCAACAAAAGCCTGTACCAAGCTACTAAGCGTCTCTCTTCCAGAGTCTTCCACTCAATCCTCCCACCACCCCCAAGAACCAGCTATGAAGGTGTACCCCCTTTGTCAAACGATACCTCCTCAGACTAGAACATAACCACATCCTTCACCAGGGCTTTGATTATCTATCATCATGCCCCGAATTGAGAGACATCCTACCCCAGATCTGTCCCACTCCTCATAAAGTGGTGTTCCATTGCCCACCCAACCTCCACCAACATCACACCACTGTCAAAGACCAAAGTGCAAGACCTGCCCAATCCACCCACTCCAGTCCTGTCACAGACTTATTATACCCCCTCAGAGGCTGGGCACCTGTGAGGAAGCAGTCATGTCATACACCAGCTTTACTGCAATCATTGCACAGCTTTATATATTGGTATGATTACCAACCAGCTGTCCACCAGGATGATTGATAACTGCCAAACTGTGGTCAAGAGCAAAGTGGACCAACCTGTAACGCAACATGCAACTCAACATAACAAGCTTGATTTAAATGGCTGCTTCAGAACCTGGGCAATCTGGATCCTTCTCTTCTGTCATCAGCTTTACTGAATTGCACAGATGGGAATTATTCATACACCACAGTCTCTGATCCTGAAATCACCCCAATCTCAACCTAATGTACCCACATCCTCTATCCAACAGTTTCTAACCCCTCTGTCCTGTCACCTCCTCCAAATTCATGTCCCCTTCACTCTCGCTATGCACCACTGTCAGCCAACACACCCACTAGTCTTTTCCATTTCTCTGCTACCCTCCTCTACTGTTCCCATCCTCCCTCCCCCACAGCCTTCTGACACTGGTCCTGGCATCCTTATCCTGCCACCACCTATCTAGCTCTAGCACACTCTGCCAGGCAGCACTGACTTCTCTTCCCCTATACTTTCCCTGCTAATCCTGCCCCTTTAGCATTCCACCCCAGATTTCTTCTTCCATTCAATATATCACAGTGGCATTTGGCTGGAGCATTGGTATTGGAGGTGTGGCTGCTTGTATGAAAATGTTTGTGTTTTCATTGTTGAAGCGCATTCTGGCAGAAATCTCAAATTTGTAACAGTCTTTTCATTGTGCCTGTCTACAACTTAATGTGTCATCTTCATTGTGAGTAACAATCTATCATTTTCATAATGCTGTTGATATTCCAATCTGGACTTCCTCATGTTTGATTTCATCAATTATATCCTCACACACCACTAGTTCTCCTTTGAGGGTCAGATACACAAACAAATCCAAGGCCTCAGCCAAGAACACCCAATGGCACCATTTTATTCCATTGTGTTTATGAGACAAATAGGTAAACCTTTTCTAGCCTCCCAAGATCCCAAGCCCTTTGTCTGGTTCAAGCTGGTTGATGATATCTTCATGACATGGAGTCAGGACTCTCCTCATATCTCCAAAACCTTAACTCCATCCCTTTCACCTAATTGTTCTCAGCCCCACTTACCACCTCCACGGGTGGCTCGTCACTTCTCTGATGGATCCATTCATACCTCTGTCCACATCACACCCACTAATCACCAACAATACTTGCACTCTGACAACTGTCACTGCTTCCACACCGAAAACTAGCCCCCATTCAACTTGCTCACCTGTGGACAGTATCTGCAGTGACAAGAGAAGTCTCTTGCCCAGTGTGCTGAAGGTCTCACAGAGGCCTTCACGGAAAGACAGCACCCTGCAAACAAAGTCTACAAACAGATTTCCAGTGCCATATCCTCACACATCTCTAATCTTCCCACCACCTTCAAGAACATGCTGCAACACAATGTCCCCCTCATTGTCCAACATCCCTTCATACTGGATCATCTGAAACATGTCCTTTGCCAGGCCTTTGACTGTCATCATGCCCAGAAATTAAGGACATCCAACCCACCATCCTCATCACCCCTCCTAAAGTGGTATTCCACTGCCCATCCAACCTATGCAAAATCCTGGTCCATCCCTATACCACTCCCCTCAGTGGTTATATTCCTGTGGAAGCCCAAGGAGCAATGCCTAACCAATTCACCCACCCAGAACATCATAATGCAACCCTGTCACAGACTTATCATATCACGTAAGTGGCAGGGTCACCTGTGAAAGGGGCCGTGTCATCTACCAGTTCTGCTGCAATTTCTGCATAGCATTTAATGTGAGCATGACTACTAACCAGTGGTCCACCAGAATGCATGGTCACAACCAAACTGTGACCAAAGAACAGGGTTGACCACCTAGTGGTGCAATACACACCTGGGCACTACATGCTAGAGAGCCATGGCTACATCATAACCCGTGCTGTTTGCAACTTTCCCCAAAGCACTAGGTTTTCTGAGCAATGTGGGTGGGAGTTATCCTTGCAACACAACCTTTACTCCCGTTATCTTCTTGGCCTCAATCTCCACTAAGCCACTACGCCTACCCGCTCTATCCAACAGTCTCCCCTTCCTCTGTCCTGTCATCTCCACCCATTCCACACCTTCACATTATTATCATTGTGCCCCATACGAACTCACCAGATCTGGTGCCCATGTGTTACAATCCTTTTCCGTACACCTGCTAACCACGTCCTGCATTCCTATTCTGCATACCAGCTGTCTCCCTCCAAGACACAGTCTGCCCCTCCCCAACCTCACCTCCTGCTTCCTACTCCACATGACACAACCCCTCACCCCAGTCCACTAGCCTTACTGAAACCTCAGTGTGTGTGTGTGTGTGTGTGTGTGTGTGTGTGTGTGTGTGTGTGTGTATGTGTGTTTTCTCTAGTTTGTTAAAGGATTTTTCTAAAAGCTAGCAAGTTTTCACCATTTTTTGTGTGTCTGTCAATGACACAATGCTTCTACTACTTAGTGAACGGTCTTGTTTGTTGGCTCTGAGCACTATGGGACTCAACTGCTGTGGTCATAAGTCCCCTAGGACTTAGAACTACTTAAACCTAACTAACCTAAGGACAGCACACAACACCCAGCCATCACGAGGCAGAGAAAATCCCTGACCCCGCCGGGAATCGAACCCGGGAACCCGGGCGTGGGAAGCGAGAACGCTACCGCACGACCACGAGATGCGAACGGTCTTGTTCACTACA
Organism: Schistocerca nitens; assembly: GCF_023898315.1. NCBI lineage: Eukaryota > Metazoa > Arthropoda > Insecta > Orthoptera > Acrididae > Schistocerca > Schistocerca nitens. The sequence continues at coordinate 422,690,438 of NC_064614.1, read as the reverse complement.
GAATTTTACTTACCATGTAAAAGAGATCTATTCATATGTACAGCTGTGTACTGTGAACTTTATCTCAAACTTGTATGAATTTAGAAAATAAATTTTAAATCATTACCTTGTTTTTGTAGTACATTCTTGACATAATAAATTATATAGCATCCATATACTAATAAGTAGCAATAACATTTTTTTGCAAATAAAGTGAGATGTAGAAAAACTAATGGAAAAACTCATGTGACCATGAAATGTATAAAGACAGTGTTTTATGGGAACAATTACAAAAAATAGTTTAAAAAACAAAGACAATAATCACATATTTAAAAAATTAACAATATCATTGTACTGATAAGTGTTCAGCTGTGGTCTTCAACCAATTTATATATGTAAAGGTTCTCTCTTTCACTCTCTCTGTGGTTGTCTTTTGAAGCATTATTATGTACACTGCTTATCCGGGTCTGTAATGTAATGTATTGTAATTTACTGAAGTGATGTCAAACAGATAATAAAGTGTGAGTTGAGTTTCATTTGTAGAAGTGTTAAACCTATGGCAAATAATCCCAGTTTTTAGAATTGTAGCATTGTCCAGCAGAGAGAAAACAGTATTGCTGCAGACTGCAGTCTGCCACCATTATGCAGCACATTTAAAATTTACATTATTGTTTTACAGGTGGATTACTATCAGCGACAATTATTTACCAATTTTCTTCTAGAAAAGTTGGAGATCTGAAACAGGCAGTTTAATGATGAGCTTGCCAGTCATTGTAAGGTATTATGTGGAATTAGACCCTGACCTGTACTACATCTATATTCAACTTAGAAAATTGAAAATCAAAGTGACAGCTAAAAGCATATTTGTTTTCATGAATACTTATCAAGTTGCATTTTGTTGTGTTTTAATGTGTTTGTAACATATCGATTGTATGTGACTCAGAATTTGCATAGCGTTGCTAAATTGTTTTTAATGTTTTATCGGTTGTAGCAATATTACATCACACATAGACAATTTCACTGGAATAGTAATAGCAATCTCTATTTAATATAATAATAATAATAATAAACTGAAATATGAACAAATTTTCAAAGAATACATAAAACATAATTTAATCAGAGTATGGGCAAATTAAAATTATGTTTATACAAATACTAAATGTTTTTGTAAATCATATATGTATGCCTGACCTATCCAATATCATTATAAAAGTAATCCACAGATGAAAAATATATTTTCCCCCACAGCCACGCAATTTATGATATTAAACAAAGGGTAAATGTAGATCATTGACACAGATACAAAGGAATAATAAAGTTTATCTTGGTAATGAAAGACTGTACCATAATTTTTATAAATAGTGATCCAAAACCCATTTTCAGTTATGGTAAAAGGATTATTGCCCAAAAAAATAAAGACACAGTAAAATATATTTATATTTCGTACAAAACTTCAACATTTGATTGTAGATACAACATCTGTCACAATGATATGGTTTTACATCACTTCTCTACCATCTTTTCATAAAATAATGAATTATTTGTCAAAAGTGAGTGTTTCACAATAACACAACTTTACACTTGAGCTTCATTTCAGAGTACGTCACTGGTTTACATGAGAGTTACAGAGTAGTTAGAGGACAGGAAGTCATACACAAACCTTAGCCAGCAAAACTATTATCAGTTTCAAAAATTTATGCACTAATTTTTCTCATACTTTCTTTCTCATGAGTGCACCAGACAAAAGTCCATTGTATACAATGAAAACAAATATGTTGGTAGTATTAAAACATGTTTATTGCCAATACATAAGCAGTTCCCTGTAGCACAGCCATTGTAAGAATATTCCTGACATCAGGTATATGGGCACTTGCCACTGATCCTACATTGCAGAATGATGTAGAACAGCAAGAGGTGCATGCATAAAGCTTGGTTCTTTCACCAATAATAATACATCCTGCATCACACCTCTCAGTACAGTTGCGTTCCAGGGCCCACATACGTGGACTAGATGTTGAATTCTCAGTGCTTGTTGTGTAGGAGTAACGTCTCACCTATTTAACAATACCCACATAGTCAGTGACAGCTTCAAAGAATAGTTTTTGTTGAATTAAGTAATGTTCCATTAATATTACTATTCCATTACTAATTGTAAAGTCTTAAAAAATCAATGTAGGTGTTCATTCATTTGAAAATATATTAAATGTTACTAATCTACAACAGTATTTTAAACTTAGTGCTCAGATGATATTGTTTATAATATTGGATATCAAAGATCAGGTACATAACTCTTTACTAGGAAAGAACTCACTATGGCTGTATCCTATGTAAGTGACAGAAGTAACTGACAGCACCTGACAGCTTCATACAGCATAACACAACTGCCAGTATAGTTACGGAAGTGTTCTACGTGAGTGATGTTCATGGCACTGCCTGTCCTCTGCTACAATTTGCAATGTCTCAATTCAAATATGTTTGAATCTTGTCACTGCAGCATGCATGACAGTGATAGAGCCAGCTACAAGTTTTCTCAGCAAATCATTGGAGAGGACACCACAAATGCTATGAAATACTTGTCATCCAGTTCTAAGAAAAGTATTCAGTGAAAAGAAAATTGATTCTTACGCATCTTACAGCTTGATATCTTCACTTGACGAAGGACTGGATTCATTTTCACTATTCATCATAGTTACTCTGCTGCATGAAACTAAGTGAATGACTGCATGAAATTTTTAAGAGTTTTCAGAGGTAAAATCACATTGCATAAACATTGTTCATTTTAGGCATTACATTATTCCATATGAAATGTAGCCAGTATATCAAAATTGTATTTTAAGTTGAGAGCAGAATGATATCTCTTTTTATTCTCGAGATATTATTATTATATTTGCAGATGGGTCTCTCACAGTGCGCTCGAATCCTTTTCTGCGCATTGGGAATCAAGTAGTTGTAAAAATCATCATATTTTGTAAACAATTCAAGATATTGAAATGAGGCTTTTTGGAAATGACAGCACACAAAAAGAACGTATTTTTTCATATGATTAACACTCGACACGTTTTGTCAAATGTTTGGGTGGAGCAAAAACAAAGACTCCTTATAAATTATACAAAGAGTTTTTGTCTGAATTTTCATAGCCAAACAAAGTGAGAAATGGGCAAATGGGATGTCAAAGTGACCAGCGTGAGGTTTAGTTTTGCAAGAAAATATTTGATAGCTTGAAAGCAATCAGGGTAATTAAGGAAAACGTAATTAGTGATTTGAGGAAAAGCTGAAATATTTCATGAACAGCTGCTGCTAGCTATATAAATGAAGTGTCAAAAAGTTTATATCTTCAAGGCTTAGCTAACTTGTACATACAAAGATACATTGGTGTGATATTTAATTGTCAAAAAGGCTGCCTTCAAATAAGTACTAACTTTAGAATTTTGAGAACAGAAGAATAAAACTTGAAAATAAAAGAATGAAAGAAATCAGTCAAACATGTTGTGAAATGATTTGTCTGAAAAAAAAAATACAGTGGGGTCTATAAAAATGTAGACACACTTTGATAGTTATTATCTTTGGAACAAAATGACATATCACAGCAATTTTGTGTGGTAGCATAGTCCAGTGTTTTCTCAACAGCTCTTGGTGCGCATTTTCCAGCAGATGACAGTGTAGCAATGAATGAAGTAATATTGTCACTTGGATAATGCAAAGCCATATTGAAGTGGTACTGAAAGTATGAAAACACAATGGAGATACAAAGGCAATCGTGTAATGTGTATGGAACTCAGCCACTAACCCGTAATACAATTTATCACAGTCAGGATAAATTTGAAGCCAATGGTACTGTTCAGACTGTGCACGAGGTTACCTCAAAACTGCGAAGCATGGTGCATGTGAAAGTGGGGTAAGACGATGAAGCATATAACAAATTCTGAAGGCTGAAAATGGTAAATATACATTCTGAGATTGCTGCAAGCTATGAATGAGGATGACCTCGATCATAGGACGGAGTGCTTCAAGTGGTTTGAAGGCATGCTTTGCAAGGATGAACAGTTTTTAGGGATGGTTATCTGATCTGATGAGGTGCAAATCAATTTGAATGATACTGTAAACCACCACAACTGTGTGTACTGGACTCCTGCAAATCCTCACATTCATGTGGATAAACATATTAATCTATCAGGTGTTAATGTGTGCTGTGGTCTGTCATTGCACTGTTTGATTGACCCATTCTCCTTTGACGGTACCGTAACTGGTGAGGTGTATCGTCATATGCTGCAAACATCAGTCTGAGAGGTGTTTGGAAATGAAAGATTTTACCTATAACAACATGGTGTTCTGCATCACTGCCACAGCCTACTTGGATGAAAATCTACCTTGACGATGGACATGTCAAAGAAGAGCTGTTGAGTACCCACCATGATCTCCAGACCTTACACCTCTTGACTTCCACTTATGGAAGACCTTGAACAACAAAGTTTGTCATCAAAAGCCAGAACAAGCTATGAAAAACCGTAGAGGTGTCCTGCGTGGCTGCCGCACCAGCAACACTGATAGCTACAGTTTGGTCAACAGTTCAGCAGCATCGACATTATTTGGGTGCTAATGGAGGTAACTTTGAACAAGTAAAATAACCTTCCCCCATGCAAAAATTATAATAGTATGTCATTTTGTTCCATTAATATTGACTACCAGTGAGTTTCTACATTCTTCTGGATCACTCTGTAGATCAGAGAAACATTTGATGTGATTTTGAATGATGCTTGAAATCATTTACAGAAAATTAGGAGCATCAAATGTTTCTCTAGTATGTTTTATTTCTTACTTTTAGACAAAACGTTTTACTTTACTTTCAAATATTTTGTATGCTTTACATATGCAGATTATTTAAATTAATTGAAACACTTGGCATTAACACTGATTGCTGATGAATTATGTTCCCAACAATCAACTATCAGTGAAATTTCATGGTTGTTCAACATGTTTATTAGGAATTTAATATATGTGATACATTGGGATAGGTGTGTATACACTTATGTATCAAATACTTGGCAAACCTTAAAAATATATACTTTGAGATACAGTGTGAACAGTATAAAAATACTGAGTTAAAATATAAGAAATATCCAGGCCCAAACCTGGGACAAAACAATGTCCTGCATTGCTGGCCTAATATGTTACCATTACACCATAGGCACATCCTGTGCAACAGTACTCATTCTTCCACATTTACGGTAGTCATTAATTCTTCCGCACTTACTGGCTTTTGAAAGTTCTTGGTCATATAACAAACATTCATAGTTAATTTATTGATGAGATAGTTGATCGTCTCTCTCTGCTCATCCACATATATTCGAAGAATTTGTCTTGTGAACTTTGTAGTTGATGATATACATTTTGAAATTCTCTATAAAGGTTCTTCCCTTTGTGAATTTCATGCACAGTGCTCCTTTATCGCCTTATTTTCCTAAGTAAAGCTAATTTTGCTGCCTTACTCTCGAGCTACAGTATTCTCTGTTCAGGAGTGCCATTTTACAGAAACAGCTGGTCAGATCTAGTAGCCATTTTGTAGCAAGAGATTGCTGTTTGCAAGCAGGAAACCAAAGTGTATTGCCTGATGCTGCCTCTTGTTGCTGGAGTGTCACATATCCAGAAGTCGCTCGCTGTTGGCAGCTTCTGACTCTTACATGGGATGTGGCCTAATACTTCATAACTGGATAAATGTTCACAAAATAATGGACTGAAAATACTGTTAAGTTTAGTTTACAAAGGTGCCAGTTAATTTAATTATCTATCCTATATATTACAAAACTAAGGTAAATGGACTAACTTTCTTTGCTCTGACATGAAGTGGGATCTTTACCTGTTATGGGCAACTTTATAACAACTGCCAAACAATGGAAAATCCACAATGAAAATGCGGTTTGGCCTCGGCAGACTGAGACTGTGGTCATGTGAGTTGTGTTTGCATGAAAGAGAGAGAGAGAGAGAGATAGAGATAGAGAAAGTGAGTATCTTTTCTAATTCGGATGAAGGCCTTTTTGGCCGGAAGCTTTTGTTTCACAGTCTTTTGGTTGTGCTTATCTGTGATTCAGCATCTCCTCTATAATGTGAGTAGCAGTCTACACTTTTCGTAATACTGTCCTTATAACAACTGTGTAATCTGAACATACTCCACACCCTGACTCACAGTTTATATTTGCCAGTGCTCTTCTCCTAAAGTTTTTAACTCCAAAGAGTGTTTCCTGTAATGCTACACTATCATCAGCTCTAAGAGAAATGACTGTAATTGTGTTCTGGTTTCTGATGAGAATTTTAATGAGTTAGTCAGATCAACATCAGTGAACACTCCAACAGTAAGTAACAATTTGTCTAGAAAAACATCTTGTGTCATGCAGATGTGCTGGCCACACACCATCAAAGGATAGGCTTATGGAATTAAAAACTGTATGAAAAAACCCTGACAAATTAAACTGAAAAGTTGCTCACATGTATGATTTGTAGATTCTCATATACGTCAAGATGAGGCTTGGTCAGAAGTAAGTAAAACAATATGTATAGGTTTACTTTTAATATACACTCCTGGAAATGGAAAAAAGAACACATTGACACCGGTGTGTCAGACTCACCATACTTGCTCCGGACACTGTGAGAGGGCTGTACAAGCAATGATCACACGCACGGCACAGCGGACACACCAGGAACCGCGGTGTTGGCCGTCGAATGGCGCTAAGCATTTGTGCACCGCCGCCGTCAGTGTCAGCCAGTTTGCCGTGGCATACGGAGCTCCATCGCAGTCTTTAACACTGGTAGCATGCCGCGACAGCGTGGACGTGAACCGTATGTGCAGTTGACGGACTTTGAGCGAGGGCGTATAGTGGGCATGCGGGAGGCCGGGTGGACGTACCACCGAATTGCTCAACACGTGGGGCGTGAGGTCTCCACAGTACATCGATGTTGTCGCCAGTGGTCGGCGGAAGGTGCATGTGCCCGTCGACCTGGGACCGGACCGCAGCGACGCACGGATGCACGCCAAGACCGTAGGATCCTACGCAGTGCCGTAGGGGACCGCACCGCCTCTTCCCAGCAAATTAGGGACACTGTTGCTCCTGGGGTATCGGCGAGGACCATTCGCAACCGTCTCCATGAAGCTGGGCTACGGTCCCGCACACTGTTAGGCCGTCTTCCGCTCACGCCCCAACATCGTGCAGCCCGCCTCCAGTGGTGTCGCGACAGGCGTGAATGGAGGGACGAATGGAGACGTGTCGTCTTCAGCGATGAGAGTCGCTTCTGTCTTGGTGCCAATGATGGTCGTATGCGTGTTTGGCGCCGTGCGGGTGAGCGCCACAATCAGGACTGCATACGACCGAGGCACACAGGGCCAACACCCGGCATCATGGTGTGGGGAGCAATCTCCTACACTGGCCGTACACCACTGGTGATCGTCGAGGGGACACTGAATAGTGCACGGTACATCCAAACCGTCATCGAACCCATCGTTCTACCATTCCTAGACCGGCAAGGGAACTTGCTGTTCCAACAGGACAATGCATGTCCGCATGTATCCCGTGCCACCCAACGTGCTCTAGAAGGTGTAAGTCAACTACCCTGGCCAGCAAGATCTCCGGATCTGTCCCCCATTGAGCATGTTTGGGACTGGATGAAGCGTCGTCTCATGCGGTCTGCACGTCCAGCACGAACGCTGGTCCAACTGAGGCGCCACGTGGAAATGGCATGGCAAGCCGTTCCACAGGACTACATCCAGCATCTCTACGATCGTCTCCATGGGAGAATAGCAGTCTGCATTGCTGCGAAAGGTGGATATACACTGTACTAGTGCCGACATTGTGCATGCTCTGTTGCCTGTGTCTATGTGCCTGTGGTTCTATCAGTGTGATCATGTGATGTATCTGACCCCAGGAATGTGTCAATAAAGTTTCCCCTTCCTGGGACAATGAAGTCACGGTGTTCTTATTTCAATTTCCAGGAGTGTAATATGAGAATGTACTTAACAAAAGTTTTAAGAACTGCTACTAAAGCAACACTGATCACGTGGAACATATGATCATGCCTTTCATGTGGGAATGAGTATTATTCCCACACTCCTTGAAGACACTTGGCATAGTGATTAATGGGAGCTAGCTGAATTGATACAAATCAAAGGTACTTGGCAAGCAGTAACAGCTTTCCCTCACTGCCATCCTAGTCTGCCTTCTTTAGCAAACTGCACAGAGTTAAAAAAAACAGATGTATTGAAACATGAAATGAATCTCAACACACTGAAAACAACACGGAATTGCAACAACAATGCCATCGTACACTGCATCATATGGCAATCCTGAACAAGTGAATATAAATCAAAATTTGTACACCGACTCACAACTTTTCATGATCAGCCATGGCGCAAAATGTCTTTCTGGAGTGCATGATTAGTATAACAATGTGCACGGCCTCTGATGCAATACGAAAGACAATTGTTGAGGGTATAAAACTTTATCAATGGGACTGGGAAAAATTACAGATTTGATTCATTTTGTCAAATGGTAGAATGTAATGACCCAGGAGATGGGAATGAAAATTGGATGTAAAGGGGGTGCTGCCAAAGTATTTGTTTTAAATTAAAATGCTACCTACTTTTCATAAATAACAAGGCGTTAGACATCCAAACTATATTCCTAAGCACGGACTTGCCTGCTCCATAAGGTGTAATAGGAAGCAATTTATGACAGAAATAACAGTAATATACAATGCTAGTGAGGTGCTAGTGTTTCAGAGCCCAGCATTTACACAAGTAATTGTAAAAAGGACTGCACATGACCTGTAAGTGCACCAATGCTGACCTGAAAACCAAGTCAGTTTTAAATCAGCAGGAAAGAGATAAAAAAAGGGGAATATCCATTTGGACCTTTCTAATATCTGTAGATGTTCAGAAGGTAGCATTAAAGTAATGAACTGCTCCACTTTTTTATCGACCACTTGCATTCTTTCACTGCATTGTCTACCAGACATAGCATTACTTAGCAAGACAGCTCTCAATGTTATAATGGTATACTAGAGTAGTTTGTTGAACATGATTTTGAATTATGGCCGATGTACTGGTTACTAAATTCACTGGATACCAATGCTACTGTGTGAAGCATAACTGAATGTTTTTGAAAAGTCACAGAAAATATGAGTTGCCAATATTTTTTTATTTCAGTTTAGTATAACCTGACTCATGGATTGAGAAATGGAATGTTCTGTGGAGAGACCCATATAAAACCAAAATTAAAACTAAGTGTCTTATTTTGGGGTAGGTGTGTTACTGTTCTTGCATACACAACCTTTTCCAGTACCTTCATGGAGGAAGTAAGAAGTGCGACTACAGAATAATTATTAATTTCTTTCTTACTACCTTTCTTGTAAATGAAAGTGGTATTTTTCAGTCTGCATGGAAATAATAATTGTGAAAGTGATATATTACATACGTTACTTTGCATGTAGCATGTGATTAATCAACCATATGCCAGTTCTCCGAGCCTCTTCCATTTTTTTCTGTTGGGTGCACTGTTCATCCATTTGGGGTTGATTTCAGCCTAGTGGTATCCTTCCAGATGTTACTCACCACCTAATTCTGTGTCTCCCTCTTGTTCCATCTACTGTACTGCCGAATACTACTTTAGGTTGTCTGTTTTTGGTCGTTCTTGGTACATGGCCTGCCCAGTTCAATATTCTCTTCTGTAACACTTTGGATGATGTTATGGTGTTTGTATAGCTCTCTAAATTCTCCTTTTTTTCCTTATCCGGTCCAAAATGTTTCCTTGTTTTTTTTTGTTTTTTTTTTTGTTTTTTTTTTTTCCTTTTGAATATTAACAGTTTTTCTTCAGATTTCTAACTGAATTCTAATGCTTCAATCCTGTATAATGTTACTGGTATAACAGTTGACTGATAAGAGCACATGTTGAAGTTACTACTAAGCATTATTTTCTTTAATATTTTGACAAAACAAAAAAATGTTTCATTTGGTGTTGTTAGACGGGCACCTATTTATATTTCTATTCTATATGTGAATCAATCTGCTGCCAAAGGCACATCACTTTGGATTTTCTTACGTTTGACCAAATATTATGTCCCCCCCCCCCCCCTCTCCTTTCCCACTGACATGTAATCCTGTTTTCTCACAATTTTTAATAATTTTGTATCATTCTGAGTAATTCTATTTTGGAACTACTTATTCATCTGCATAGGCAATTCTTGTAATGTTCACCTCCTGCATTTGGATTACTTGTGGATTAGTTTTATTAAGTCATCTACCAATCTTCTGTAAGATGAGGTTAAATAAAGTAGGTGAAATGGCATACTCTTGTCTCAATTCAGTGAACATCTTGAAATTTCCAATTTCTCCTACACTGTCTTTATATAATGAAGTTTCATCTGTACAAATTTCAACTAATCTGATTAGCTTTGATGGTGTTTCAAATTTCCTCATTATATTTAGGAGTGTCTGTCAGTGTACGTTATCATAAGTGAACAAATGATTCAATGTGGATCTATCTCTTAGAAAACTGCATTGGTAATCACCAATTAGTTCTTCAGTTATTAAGGTCAGTCTGGTTAACAGTCACTCTGATAGGGTTTTATAAGAGATATCCACTACAGCAATTCCTTTGTAGTTATTGCACACAAAGGGGTCATTCTTCTTAAATACTGAGCACATAATTGCAGGTTTCCAGTCTGTAGGTATGGTTTTTGTCTTTCAAATTGTTCTGTTAAAGACAGTAGTTCTAATTCCAGCTGCAGTCCTCCATTCTATAATAACTCAGTGTATGTCTAGTCTTCACTATATAACTTTTATTCTTTAATTCTTTATTGCTTGCTGTATTCCATTTTATTCCTTACTGATGAGGTGATGACTTATACATCAGCTGTACCAGGTTCTTGAAATTTAAATCAATACTGTGGATTATAGAAGTTGAGTATTAGTGAAAAGTATGTCTTCCATTTTTTATTGTATATAACACTTGTTGGTCGGTATTTTCCCCAGCTGACCATTTGTAAGCTGCTCCATTTTAGAAAATTTACCAAAATATATATATATATATATTTTTATATTTTGATCCATCTGCCTTGCTCTGTGATGCTTGAAATCATCCTGTACTTCTCTTACCATACTTTTATAGTATTCCCTACCCTATTGTCTTAGGGTTTGTTGTGTTTCTAACAGGATTTATAGTATCTCAATTTTCCTTCTTTCAATCTACATTTTCCTCACATTTCTTTCTCCATCTCTTTCTCGTGGCACTTTATGTTAAACTAAATTTTGTTAGGTCACTTTCTTTCTCCTATAACCTTGCAAGTTACCTCTTGAATATTGTTTTCAGGTGTCTCAATCTGCTTTTGACATCTTATTGTTGCCTACTGACCAGTATAACTTTTGTGAGGTTACTTCCAATTTCTTTTGTAAGTTTTTCTTGGTTATATTTTTTTCTGCCAGGTTTCCTATGTTGTGTCTAGTATTTTCCATTCTATGTCTATTTAGTTTTCTTTTGAGTTTCATTTTAATTTTTGGATGATTAACATATGGTCTGTGTCACAATCTGCACCCCTAAAGCTTCTAATATCTTTAACACTGTTTTGGAATCTTATTTTGGATAGCTACATGGTCAGTCTCATTCACTAGTCCCCCATCCGGTGATATTGAAGTCCCTAAATGAATGTGTTTGCATTGAAATTTTGTGCTGCTTAGTGTGAGACTATATGTCATTGCAAAGTTTTTAAGGCAAACCCCATTATATGAATTTTCCTCAGGTAAGGTGAAACTGTCAGTGGTTAGTTTGTGAAATTCCTCCTTTCCTACTTTGGCATTAATATCTCCTAACACTATTTTTACATTAGGCCTACTTACTGAGTTGTAATGTGTTCTAGTTGACTGCAGAATTCTTCTTTCACATCATCCTTATCTTCTATGGGTGCATTTATTGATCTATGAATATAGAATCTGGTTCCAAATTTCATGGCACTGACTGTATCTCTGTACATTATTGTCCTGTCACCTTTCACATATGTGACTGAATACATTGTAGATATGTGAAGAACAAGATTTTTTGTGATTTACTTGGGATATTTTCCACCTGTGATTCTCAAATGACATCAGCCTCACAGTCTGATTTTTGACTGATGAGCTGTTGTCTACAACAATGTAGCATTGCTGAAAGACTGTATGGAAATGCAGAACAAAGAAGATAGTATTTGGACTTCATGTACAGCATGTGGCAGCACTCTTTAAATGTGGATAAATTTACAATAATACAACCTAATATTATCCCATTACAGGATCAATGGTAAACTTCACAAATTCATCATATTATTTGAATACCTAGGACTACAAGGTGATAAGAAATGGGAAATATATGTAAGTTATTTGCAGAGAAGGCAAAGAAAAAGACCGATTTATCCGTAGGATTAAAGGAAACTGGTGAACATGTAAGGAATATTGAATACAAGGCAGTATGTGACCCTATCTAGATTACTACTTCAACATTTATTGTCAAGTGAGCATGACAGACGATGTTCAACATATTCATGAAAATACTGGTAGAATGCCTGGTCACTAAAGCCCACAAAAAATGGCCTGGGGATGCCCAGGGAACTTAAATTGGAATAAAAGAAGAAAGAATAATTGTATAAAGGTGGTATCCTTCCAGTAAACCCAGTAATTTAAATTTAGCAAGTCTGTATTTGATGACGATACAAGAACAAGGAGAGTGAGATAAGACACCTTAGGGCACAATGCACAGTATATATGCACATATTTAATCATGTGGTTCATACAGAAACAGAACTGGAGCAAAAGTCACTAATATTGGCAAGAACAATCTTCCTCCATGTACTACAGAAATGCTTGTAAATTATAAATGTAGATGTAGCTCAATGTGCAACTAGGTGATGGTCAAGATTTTCTAGCCTATCATTGGATATGTAAATGCCACTTTAAAATAACACTGGTGAAAATCTCACAAATGAACCAAATACAGAAATGCATAATCAGTTCACTTGTTATGTGGGAGAATAATATGGTAACAGGTGGAACTTAGAAGTATAAATTTTTGTGTACAACTATTTTATATGGAACTGCAAACTATGAAACTTACTTAAGCTATTTTGAGTTCAGACTGTATGACTTGGACCTTAAAACTATGAGGGATGGAAGAGACAAATATGGGAACAAGTGGAGCAAAGATGGAGAATCAGAAATAGAAAAAAAGCAGGCACAGTGTCTCAAGAGCCACAAGATGCAAGTAAAAATTGGGCAATAAGTTCATTATTTCCTACTTCTTACATCCACCTTCAGCCTCAGTTAGCTTAAAATGTCCCTAGAACTGGGCCAATAATAGTATTGGCCCAGTTCTACCTTACAGACCATTCTTTCTTCCCTTCCTTTCCTCCACATAAAAAATCGGCTATAATAGTGAAAATACATGGGATTTAATTTCGGTTTTCCCACTTCTACTGTTTTCAGATTGATACTGCCGGTCCCTCCCTAAACTGTCAATAGGTAAGCATGCCTCTTGTGTCTCTCATAGTGTTTAAATTTTACAGGTTCACATGAAAAATCACTTTCCTTCTATGGAATATTTTTCAAATGTTCTCACTGTTATGTCACAGTCAAACTTCCTAGCTTCTAAAATGGTATCTGAAACCTGCCTTACAGCGTGTACAGAATGATCATTCATGCTTATGTAGCTGAGTGTAGGATATGGGTGCAAAGACAATAGCTTTGTGTATGACACTCAGTGTAGCATTCATTCATTGCATTAAACAAATCCCAGTTAGAAGGGAAATCCCAGGGGATGTGGAACAAGTCAATATTTACATTAAACCTACAACCACAAAGCAGGGCAAAAATTGCCTGTACATTTTCCTTCTATTATAAAATCATAACTAATGTCCTTCTACGTTTATGGGACTTTTTCTACTTGTCTTTCACCGTATAAAGTACTATACTGTACATTTGTATGCTTAACATTTTAAAAACTGCAAAAAAAGAAAAAAAAAAGAACTTTCATGCTCCAGGGCATATTTTGCCCTAGGTTGATATACTATATGTGGCTGTAATTCTTATTGTCTTCCCTACAACCACCAAGCATGGACAAAAATTGTCTGTACATTTTTATTTTATGGTCCCTTATTTATATATTTTATTTACACGTCAAATTCTGTAGGACCAAATTGAGGAGCAAATCTCCAAGGTCCGTGGAATGTGTCAGTACACGAAATTACAACATAAAAGTAATGACATATACAAGTAAAATGTTTATTAATATATAAAAAGTCAAGCTGTAAGTTTAAATAAATGCTATCAACAATATAACAAGAATCAGCTTAATTTTTCAAGGAACTCCTCAGCAGAATAAAAGGAGTGACCCATGAGGAAACACGTCAGTTTTGATTTGAAAGCACGTGGATCACTGCTAAGATTTTTGAGTTCTTGTGGTAGCTTATTGAAAATGGATGCAGCAGTATACTGCGCACCTTTCTGCACAAGAGTTAAGGAAGTCCAATCCAAATACAGGTTTGATTTCTGCCAAGTATCAACTGAGTGAAAGCTGCTTATTTTTGGGAATAAGCTAATATTGTTAACAAGAAATGAGAGTAAGGAATATATATATATTGAGAGGCCAATGTCAAAATACTCACTTGTGAACAGGGGCTGACAAGAGGTTCGTGAACTTACACCACTTAATGCCTGAACCACCGACTTCTGAGTCAAAAATATCCCTTTGGAATTAGAAGAGTTACCCCAAAATATAATACCATATGGCATAATGGAATGAAAATAAGCAAAGTAGCCTAATTTTTGTGTCGAATGATCACTTACTTCAGATACGATTCGAATAGTAAAAATGGCAGCATTAAGTCTGAGCAAGATCCTGAACGTGGGCTTTCCATTACTATCTATCTGAACACCTAGAAATCTGAACTGTTCAGTTTCACTAATCATATGCCTATTCTATGAAATTAAAATGTTGGATTTTGTTGAATTGTGTGTTAGAAACTGAGTCTTACTGTGACTTAGTTTATTTTCTACAAGCTATGAACTTATGTCATGAACTGCATTATTTGAAACTGAGCCAGTGTTGCACACGACATCCTTTACTGCCAAGCTAGTGTCATCAGCAAATAGAAATATTTTAGAGTTACCCATAATACTAGAGGGCATATCATTTACATAAATAAGGAACAGGAGTGGCTACAACACTGATCCCTGAGCCACACCCCATTTGACCATACTCCACTCAGAATCCACATCACAGTCATTCTCAACACTGTGAATACTGATCTTTTGCTGTCTGTTGCTAAAATAAGAGGTGAACCATTTGTGAGCTACTCCCCGTATTCCGGACAAAAGACAATATAGCATTTTCAGTTGTTAAACGGCTTCTAAAGCCGAACTGTACATTTGATCGCAAATTGTGTGATATAAAATGATCAATTATCCTTACATACACAGACTTTTCAATAACTTTAGCAAACACTGATGGCATAGAAACAGGTCTAAAATTGTCTGCATTATCCCTTTCTCCCTTTTTATAAAGCGGCTTTACTACTGAGTACTTTAATCTTTCAGGAAACTGACAATTCCTAAAGAAAAAATTACAAATATGGCTAAATACAGGGCTAACATGTGCAGCACAGTCCTTTAATATTCTGCTAGGCACTCCATCATATCCATGGGAGTCCTTAGTCTTCAGTGATTTAATTATTGACTTAATCTCCCCCTTGTCTGTATCACAGAGGAGTATTTCAGACATCCATCTCAGAAAGGCATTTGCCCAGAGAGTTACGGTATATGATTCCCTGCAGAAACAAAATTTTTATTTCATTCATCAGCAATGCTCAGAAAATAATTGTTAAATACTGTACATACATGTATTGAGTGTCTAACTGACAAGTTTCAGTTTCATTGTTGATTTATAGACGAACCATTATTATTAGCAGTTTGTCACAGTAGAGCAAACATCTTTCTTGTGAGCAAGATTTAAAAAATGAGTTGTAGAAGGTTGAACGAGGCAGAAATTCTTTCTAACTTAGACAATGAATTTTCAGATTTCACTGATTTTGAGTCAGATCACAGAGAAGTTGAATAGAATTCAAATGAAGAAACAGAGAACACTGAAGAAATGAACCAATCTCCTACTGCTTTCCAGTAGTTATCAAACAGAGGGCGAAGTTGACAATTTTTCTACAAAAGGCCAAAAATGACTGTTTTTGGCCCTATTTTACAAAAAAAGAGTCTTCTGCAAACTCTTTTAAACCATTTCCATTGGAAAGACCATGTTATAAACCATTTAAATGCTATAATTGGTTTTCAAATGCAAGCATATAAGGCCATAAAAGCAATGATGAGATGGAGGTGCATTCAAAATGGGCTCACATTCTGTTGGTACTCGAATTAAATCTGACATCTTTTACTATGTTCTACAATTGTTTAGTACTCTATGGGGAAGGCAATATCTACATTTGTGATGACTGGAAAGTGACATTAAGTCCAAATAACTTGAAAAACTTCTGTTACGATTCATCATAATATATTTCAGTCCATTTTCCTGCTATAATTACAGAATCAACTGGTTATAAACTTCTGACATTTTTAGGAATAGATTCATGCTATAGAGAATTATTTGTAAGTCTTTTTATTGTATGATTCTACTAATGTGCTGGTTTAATTCTGGTTTAAAGTGTAGCATACTTTGTGTTGACAAAACGGTGGAACATTAGTGTGCACATGAAAAATAGTATAAATATTTTAGTATTGTCCATGGTGGCTTAACCACTGCTGGTTTCTTTTAAAGTAAGATAACCAGTCTCCCCATTGCCATAGGATCCGCACCTAATAGTTTTGCAACAATAGCACCAGGTGGATTTCTTTACCATAGGTTTCCAAACCTGAAAAGGTTTCTTTAGACAGGATCCCTAGCTGATAATACATATCTATAAGTGTCAGAGACCAAACCCAGATGATGTCTCTCTCAGGATCCTAAGCTTATGTTTACTTCAGGCTACTTGAATTGTTTACAGGTTTCATTAATTTACTGTAGAATGTTATAAGGAAGACTATACTGCTGGCCAGATGGTGTCACTGATGACATTGTTTGGGAAGAAATTTTGATAACACTGAACTCAAATAGTTACAATTTTCAAATGTGATTACTTCAATTTATTATTACAGCAAAAAGAAGAGAAAACTATTCTTTTTATTGGATTGCTTACTCCATTTCATTTTTATAAAAAGAATTTTGCAGAGCAGAATAATGTACAGATGTTGCTAAGAAGAAAAAGACAGAGAGATAGAGAGAAGAAGAAGAAGAAGAAGAAGAAGAAAAAGATTACTTACTTGCAGTTTTCGTGACTCAAGCTCATTTCCTAGTCATCAGGACTTTTGCTATTATCTTCCACAGAGAATAATAAACAATTAAAGAATGTAATGAAAGATGTCAGATTTAATTTCAGTACCCATTTTCAGTTTATCTCCACTTTGTAGTTCATTTTTAGGGCCTCATATGCTCACAGGAAAACCAAAGACAGTTTTCTAAGTGGTTTAGTACATGGTCTTTCTAATGAAAACAGGTTAAATGAGTTTGCAGAAGACTCTTTTTTTGTAAAAATGGGCCTAAAATTGCCATTTTTGGCGCTTTTAGAAAAATTTTCATTTTTGTCCTGAATCTGTTAACAACTGGAAAGCAGTAGGAGAATAAAATTTTACATTATAAGACCGTGTATTGGTACGTTATTGGTGAAAAGTTATAGGCGTGTCTGGCAGTTACTTTCACAGGGATAAACTGCTAAACTTAACTTTTTTTTTTCTTCAAGCTTCTAGTTTCTCGGCTGAATTTGTTTCACATTTTTGTTTTTAGGGTCTCGTATGCTTCACTGCAAAACCAAATTCAGTTTTTTACATGGGTTAGGGCATGGACTTTCTAATGAATAAGGTTTAAAAGAGTTTTCAGTACGCTCTTCTTTGTAAAAGTTGGCCAAAAATTGCCATTTTTTTTGGTGTTTAGAAAAATCTTCAAATTTGCCCTCAATTTGTAAGCTACTGGAAAGCAATAGGAGAAATAATTTTTATATTCTACGACCTTGTGTTGGTAAGTTATTATGTGCAAAGTTTCAGGTGGATCCCACAATTACTTCTGTATATGTAAAATGCTAAACTTCACATTTTTTTCGAGCATATATATTTTTTCGAATGCATTTGTTTCAAATTATTCATAAGCAAATTGGTCAAGAAATCTTTTATTATTCTTATTATTTCACTTAAGAGTGCACAAAATGTTGTACAAGATGGCCTCGGTTTGTTTCTTTCAAAAAATATTGCTGGAGATATTATGTCTAAAAATTGTTGAAAACTCAAGGGTTCACTGTTGATAACTGCGATATGGGGTCAAGAAACTGGCTACATCTCTGTCCAATATCCTGTGTACAATATATGTACTTAAAAAGAGATTTATATGGACAAATAAATAAATAAATAAATAAATAAATAAATATTAAATTGGCAAAAGTAAAACTTTGCCAACGTTCATTGGGAATATGTACAAATGTTTACACAAAAGTTCAGCAAAATCTGTTATGCTCATGTGGGAACTCTTTTCTGAAATTAGACCACATCAGGTGGAATGACATAACTACTCATGCCAGCAAGGATTCAAATTACAGAGCAATTTATGGGATGAGGATTAGAATAAAATAAATCAAGGAGCAGATGACACATATAGGAACATATAACAAAGAGGTAGATGCAGGAACGGAAAGGACAGAATGATAAATTACAAAGAAATATCAAAATTGAGGGAAGGTACTCAAAGAAAGCATGAGAGCAGAAGTCAAAAATCAATAGGACTTGTGCTTCTATGAGAACTTATATGCTGAACATGTACAAGAATTTTCACAATCATCACTGAAGTAATAATTAGGAAACATAGTGTTTATATGACAAGGCAGTGGCACATTGAAGGAGGGAAGGGGTGGGGTGGGGGGGGGGAGAAGGGGACTCACTAAAAGTTTTCTTTAATAGCAGATTGCTATTCACCACATAGAGAAGGAACTGAGTCACAGACAGGCACAATCAATAGGAATGCTATTTCACTGTGCCTGTTTCACTAATACACAAACAACCCCCAATTTCAGGAAGAGGAAAAAATATAGTATAGTTGGATGTTTTTCTTTCCAGAAAATGATTTAAACATCAGTATTGCCTAGGTTTTTAACTGGAACTTTCTTATGGCTACTCACAAGTCAGCATTCATCTTCCAAAATATTAAAAATACTCCACACACCCAGGTCTAGGGCTCCACATCCCCATAAACTTTCGTATAGGTGCCTTTGCACACAAAACAAACAGTTGATGATGTGTGTGATAGTTTTTAACAATTTCTACAAGCAGCATTGAACACTGTTGCAATTTCTCCATAAACAATTTGAACATTACACATGCTATACAAACACAGAAAAAAATCTCACCATGCACATTCGACGTTCTTTCGGACATTTTGTACCCAAGTCATGGGATGCATTAATTGAAAGGTTGACACAAGGGCCTGTAGGCTCCATGGATTCACACTGATAGCACCAGATTGGTGGTAACTGCTCCGCTGCTTTGGTTGTCACATGTTCCTTTCCAGAAAGAAATTGTGGCTCAGCTAAAAAAAGAAAGAAAAAAAATTGCACATTTAGACTAATGGACAGTATCAGGTACAAAAATTGAGTTACATTTTAACTCCTACACATAAAAATATTGAAAAATATCTGCTTTATTCTTTAAGTATCTATAAGAACAACAGACATGAAAAATTTACTCATGGTTTTGACAAGTAAATATGCTAAGTACACAAGTGTTATATTATGATTCCCTAAATTGCTTGAAGCAAATATGAGGATAATTGATTTGAAAAAGCCACGCTGGATTACCTTCCATCTTATTGTTAAATCAAAGCATCTTTTCCTCCTTGCCCTTTTCTTACATTACAAAGTGAAACGCATTATACAAGGGGACTTCCCAAAAGTACATTACACATTATTATGGTAGGCCAAGTAACTTTTATTGAATGTTGCACTACACTTTCAAGTGACACAAATACACAACACTATTTTTCAACATAGTCACCAACTCTCTATAAACAATAATTAGAATGTTCTACCAGTCATTCAGTTTCTCAGTGATAGAAATCTGTTCTTTGGCGAGAGAGCCATTCATTAGAGAAATCACTTTTCCCAAGATGTTCTTTCAGCTTGTCAAACAGATGGAAATTGCATGGTGCAAGATATTCCTTCCTTCCCAATCAGCATCATCCACATCGGTACATCCTTGGTCAAATAATTGGCACTATTTCATTATGGCTGGACATGTCATTGCAACTGGTGCATACACTGCCAGAATTTTCACAGTGATTATGTGTGGATTTTTGATGTTTTGCCCACAAGAATTGTAATGACCCACATATTTCAAATTTGGAGTATTTTGATAGCACATTGTGACGTGCCAGTTACCAGTATTGCAGGAGAACTGTGTCTGCAAGGAACCCAGAAGACATACTCACTTCTGACAATGCACCACTCTTGTTGTGCAATGGCCTTGGCATGGGACAACATAAACTGAAATGACAAGTCATGGCCTCCTAATATCGTGTTGGACCTCCTTTTGCCATACGTAGTTCAGCAACTCAATATGGCATGGACTCAACAAGTCGTCAGCAGTCCCCTGCAGGAATACTGAGCCATGCTGCATCTATAGTCATCCATAATTCAGTTCAGGATTTTGTGCAAAAACTAACCTCTCAATTACATACCCTAAATAGTCAATGGAATTCATGATGTGTGATCTGGGTGGCCAAATCATTTGCACAAATTGTCTAGACTGTTCTTCAAACCAATTGCAAACAACTGTGGCACAGTGAGGTGGCACATTTTCATCCATAAAAATTACATCACTGTTTGGGAACATGAAGTCCATGAATGGCTGCAAACGGTCTCCAACTTTCCGAACATAACCATTTAGAGTCAAGATTGGTTCAGTTGGACCAGAGGATCCAGTCCACTGCATGTAACCACAGCCTGCACTGTTACAGAGCCACCACCAGCTTGCACAGTGCCTTCTTGACTATTTGGGTCCATGGCTTGATGAGGTCTGTGCCACACTAGAACCCTACCATCAGGTCTTATAAAATGAAACTGGGACTCATCTGACAAGGCCACACACAGTTTTGCCATTGTCTGGGGCTAACAGGTACGGTCGCAAGCCCAGGAGAGATCCTGCAGGTGATGTCATGCTGTTAGCAAAGCCACTCATGTCAGCTGTCTTTCACCATAGCCCATAAATGGCAAATTTAGCCACATCATCTTAATGGATATATTCAGTGCTCATCCCACTTACATTTCTGCAGTTATTTCATGCAGTGTTGCTTGTCTCTTAGCACTGACAACTCTACAAAAACATCGCAGCTCTCGGTCATTAAAGGAAGGCTGTTGGTCACTTCATTGTCCTTGGTGAGAGGTAATGCCTGAATTCTTGGCACACCCTTGACATTGATGGTCTCAGAATAGTGAATTCTCACACCATTTCCAAAATGGAATGTTCCATGCATCTAGCTCCAACTACCATTTCACATTCACAGTCTGTTAATTCCTGTAGTGCAGCCACAATCATGCAATCACATTGGACACCTTTTGACATGAATCACGTGAGTAAAAATAAGAGCTCTGCCAATGCACTTCCCCTTTTATACCTTGTGTATGTGATACTATTGCCATGTGTATATGTGCATATCGCTATCCCACCACTTTTGTCACCTCAGTATATGTAACTTATTTTCTGAAGTCCACACTTATATGTGTCTTCTTATTCTTTCCATTCTCAGACAGCAAATAAAGAAAGAAATATATTAAGTATAATAACTAGAATACAACTATAATGATTTAGGTATCTGTTATTTTCTTTCTTCTATACCTCACACGTTATTCAAGAATTGCTCACATTCTTTTGTGTTACACTAGCCACAAGTTTATAAAAGCCAGCGTATTAACAATTTTTCAATCTTATTTTAAAGGAATTCCTAAAGTAACTAATTTAATGATGTTATTATCTCTGGAGTTAACCAACAATAGCATC
This sequence comes from Schistocerca nitens, assembly GCF_023898315.1. Taxonomy (NCBI): domain Eukaryota; kingdom Metazoa; phylum Arthropoda; class Insecta; order Orthoptera; family Acrididae; genus Schistocerca; species Schistocerca nitens. The sequence goes on along the minus strand of NC_064614.1, from coordinate 422,668,324 downwards.
TGAAAAATTTAGGAACACTCTTTCCAAAACTTCAAAATGTTGGATTGCACTGCAAGTGTGGAATTGAAAGTGGTAGCAGTTGACAAATTTCTGCCCCTGTGGTTTTTGAAGTCATTCAAGCACTATTACACCACAGCAACATCTATCTCAGGCAGCCTCCACTATATAACTGTTAACCAAACTAAAATGTAAAAGTCAAATAAAGGAAATATATCTTCCTGTGAAACAGCAATTAACAAGTTAATACATTGTCTCAAATTTGGTCCCATTTTAACAAACTTCACACCTGGCTGCCCGATAACGTTACCAACAGATGTATCACCAAGTGGTGTAAATGTGGTGTTATTATAAAGGAGGAACACAGGATTTTAACAAACATCATGTACCCCTCAAAAACATTTACTGCCTCACTTATTTATGATTATATATGAAGCCCTGGCCATAACACTGGGCACTACTGATTACCTGATTCATTACCAAGCCACATTACAATGTACTAACATGTACGTAATTATTGTCAGGCTGCTCACAGAGGGGGCAGCAGACAGCAAAATGGGGTATGTTTTTAGATGAAAAATTCTATGATAAAGGCAATGACACATTTTACAGTCATAGCATATAGCTGTGGATCTGATACTTCAAGGCCTGCAGTGGTTATATTGTAACAGGCCAAACTGACTGCCTGTGCAATCTTCCCACAGCTATTGACACTTCCTTAACTGAAACATTGTTAGAACCATGTAGATGGCTTGAATATAATAAGGAAGTTTAACACATGATCATCCCTCAAACACTATGACCTCTACCTATCACACCTAGAACTGTGGAATGATAATAATGAAGGAACTTGCTATACACTATGGGATACAACAGCCAAGGACATAATGGCAAGGGTCAACAGTTGTGTAGCTAATGTTAAGCACTTGACCACATCACCAAAGAAATTCACCTCACCACCAATCTTCACACACCTGTGGGAATTCATGCATGTGAGCTTTGCCACCACCTTCGCATGAACAATGTAGATAACAGTTGTGGATACTCTATCCAATTTTCAATATATCTTGGCAGAAGGGCTCTATGCCACAAAGCAGACCACTTATGGCGGTACATTGCCCCAGTGTTGTGCCACAGCATCAACAGGCAGCATCATCTAACTGCCGGGCAGTACCTGGATAGTTAGTGTAACCAAGGGCACTTTGGCACACAGCATATGTAACTTATCTAGTTGCAACACCACAATAAACCTGTTTTTCACGAATAAATATCAGCCATCTAGGCAGCTTGGGGATGGATCTAAACAGCGAGTCATCAACCGTCTTAGTGCATGCCACCACCATGAGGTTGTTGCCACTCTGCCAACATCCTCACTTGACCGCCTGCCGAGGGGTCCAACTGCAGCCCAATGGGCTGAGGTTCGAACTGGGGCCCTCTAAGCCACCCAGTAACTGCCAGGAAGCCACTGGTTTAGTCGTCAATCCCTGGATGTCTGCACACATCACTTGCCATGGCCAGTTGGGACTCAGCATTCTACACTCAGCAGGCAGTATCAGCCACCTGCATCAGCTCTGATACAGTTTGTCCACTGGCCAGAGCTGTCTATGATGCAAAACCACACCACACATTGTCTACACTTAGCACTGCAGTACCTGCTATCCTACTGCAGTGCTTCACTGTCATGGGGTGTGTGGATCGAAGCCCAACTTCCAGCCACAGCCAGATGAGGGCTTGAGTTTGTAATAAATGAATAAAGGGATTCTGCTACCTACTAGTAGCTCAGGACTCAGCCCGATCCACTATCCTCCACTGGAGCATACCCATATCCTCTGCAGTGTAGTGAATGTAATCATAACAACTGCCAAAGTGACAATTTAAGCACTCATGAAAATTTTCACAATCATGGGACTTCCTTGACTTGGGAAGAGATAATGATTCTTAATGCTATTCAAAAATCATTCCAGCCTACAGAATTGTGTGGAATACCTCCTGGTGACATAATTTCATTCTGCATGCCAAGGCCAAGAGGAAAGTGTGGATTTTCAACAGCCAGATGTCCTTGGATGGGGAGAATGTGTCAGTACAAGCAGAGCTGATGCTCTTCCTCATCATTTATGAGTCAATCTCATTCAACGGGCAGTGCTGTGTCATAAGTCTCCATGAAAACCAACTGCATACCATTCTCTACCTGCTTAGTACACCATTTAGTGCCACCAAAACACAGTTCCACCATTACATCAGCAATACTCGCTGGGGATTGTCAGCTTGATTTGCTCACCACTCACCTCCAGGGATGGACACCAACCATTGTCACAAGGAGCTCTTGATGTATATTGGTATGTTGGAATAAGAATAAAGCTCAGAAATAGTAGGTTAATAATAGCTAGCCTGTACAGATTCCTCGACAGTAACATGGAAGAATACTTTTGTCATCTAGAGGAAGTTGTTGATGAACTCTCATGTCATAACAAAACAGAATATAATATTAGGGGATGTGAACATTGACTTCTTAACTAATAGCATAAATTGCTTTAGATATATTGATGTCTTACAGTACTATAATTAAGCCCTTCTGAATTCAACACCAACAACAATGACATGGGACTCTCAGACATGTATTGACCATGTTATTACAAACTTAACCTTGTAGTTAGAACTGTTGAGAACTATATTTCACACTATAGTGCATTACCCCTAAGCTTCATACAGGCAAGGAAATAGTATCTTATGGGGACCTATTTACATATGAAAGAAAGTTAGACTACCATACTTTAAAGAAAACTGTGCCACACATAGACTGGTATCAGATAGTCTTATATGAAACAGAAGACATTAATGAATAGCTGGACAAATTTTGTACAACATTAACCCATTGTCTTAATCAAGCATGCCCAGTGGTCAAAATACTAAAGACAACTGACAGTTCCAAGAACCTTAAACTTCCCCCTAACGAGATAAAAATAAAGGAAAATATAAAGGATTTATATATTCTTTTTTGGATGCACCAAACCGCAGTACCTTCAATCTAAATACAAAGTCTGTAGAAAAATGTACAGGGAAGCACTTAAGACATTAGAGCACAGATGTATGCAGAACAGATGAGGCAATACAGTAATGTTAGTGGAACAGCATGGAGTATGGTAAATAAGGAAGGCAGGGGAAGCAACAATGCATTGTGCAATAACATAATAATAAGAGACAATGAAAAATTGCTGAGTGACCCAAAGGAAGAATGTGAGAGGTTCTTAGAAAGATGAGTAGGGAGGATGCAATCAACCCACCACATGTGCTAAATCCTAATAATGCCAGTAGTTCATTCTTACTGAGGTGTGTTATAGAATTGGAAATCCTGAAAACCATTTCCAACTTAAAAGCAAATATATCCATTGGCTGGGATGACATCTCAGACAAATTCCTGATAGAATGCAGTAATGAATTAATAAGGCCACTACAACATTTAATAAACAGCTCTTTCAGTCAGTGGTCATTTCCTATCTTCACTGACATAAGACTGGTGCATAGAAAGGGAATAAATACTGATATACAAAATTATAGGCCTATTTTGTTGACATCAATACTTAGTAAGTTGTTGGAAAGGCTACTTCATGATCAATTTGAATCATTTTTCTGCAGTTACAATCTATTAAACAGCTGTCAGCATAGTTTCAGGAAGGGCAAGTCTACAATAACAGCTCTAGCTACATTTTTTCAGGTGGTATTGAATAAACTTGATGATGTAAACATAGTTATTGGCAGCTTTTTAGACCTATCCAAGGCTTTTGACTCTGTAAATCATTGTATTCTTCTATATAAATCAGAAACTTATGGAGTCAGAGGAGTGGAATTAGATTTGTTAAGAGTCTGCCATGCAGACAGGCGACAATGTGTTAAGCTGTATCATACAACTGGGGGATGCATGCACACAGTAAAATTGTCTAATAAAATTCTTAACTGTGGAGTCCCTCAGGGAAGTATTATCGGGCCTCTTTTGTTTATTGTGTACAGCAAAATGGTACAATAATTCCACAAAATTCAAACCTAGTACATTATGCTGACAATACCTCCTTCATAAGTTGGGGCTCTACAAAACAGTTAGCAGTGCAAAATAATACAGAGACCATTAGCCTCACCACAGAATATCTCACAAAAAACAAATTGGCACTAAATAAGGACAATACTATTCTGATGGAATTCCTACTAAATTATAAATTGAGAAAACTGGACGCTCAGCCAGAGTCACCAGTTGAAACAATTGATTAATATAAATTCCTGAATATTATAGTAGATGAACATCTTATACGGAAGGAGCACATAAGCTACATGTGTAAAAAAAATCTCCTGTAACACCTACCTCCTAAAATGCCTTTCTAGCGTAATAGTGGCACCCATCTTAAGACAAATCTATTTTGGAATTATACACTCCCACCTATAATATGGCATTAAGATTTGGGATGGGGTACAAATGGTATACATGGACAGGACTTTCAGAGCTCAGAAAAGAGCAATTATGGTAATAGCTAATATCAATAAACATCAGTACTGTTGAGAATACTTCATTAGACATAACATATTAACAGTATATTCATCATATGGACTCAGGACTATACTGTTTTGAAAAGAAAATATGGAGCATAGTATAATCAATTGTGAAATCCATCATCATAATACAACAAAAAGAGAGGATTCCCACATAAAATTTAGTAATAAAAGAACAACAGATCATAGTCCGTTTTCTGTTGGAAGACACTTACGTAACAAACTGCCAAATAACATAAAACTGTTAAGTGGAAACATATTTAAGACAAAATTACAGCAAATGTTAATTGATAAATGTTTGTATGCCATCAAGGATTTTTAATGTTGTTGTGTATAATTTATCTTTATTTCTATACTCTTATTAATATTCATGTGTTTATAAACAGACTATGACTCTGACCGTAAAAGTTGTTATGGACAAATAAACCATTTATTATTATTATTATTATTATTACTGGTGGGGGTTGCAATGCGACTCCAAAAAAGCCTGTGACTGTGGAAGAAGAATAAAGAAAAATCAAGACACCATAAGATTTGTCAACCTGGAAAAACATTTGACAATGTCGAATGGTGCAAGATGTTCAAAATTATGAGGAAAATAGGGGTAAGCTATAGGGAGTGATGGGTAATATACAACATGTACAAGAGCCAAGAAGGAGTAATAAGTGTGGAAGACCAAGAACGATATGCTCGGATTAAAAAGGGTGTAAGACAAGGATGTATTCTTTTCCCACTACTGTTCTATCTATACACAGATGAAGCAATGATGGGCATAAAAGAAAGGTTCAGGATTGGAATTAAAATTTGAGGTGAAAGAATATCAATGATACGATTCGCTGATGACACTGCTCTTCTCAATGAAAGTGAAGAAAATTACATGACCTGCTGAATGGAATGAACAGTGTAACAAGTACAGAACATGGACAGAGAGTGAATCGAAGAAAGACAAAAGTCATGAGAAGTACCAAAACCAAGAACAGCAAGAACATTAACATCAGGATTTATGGTCATGAAGTAGATAAAGTTAAGGAATTCTACTGCCTAGGCAGCAAAATAACTAGCGATGGACGGAGCAATGCGAACATCAAAAGCAGACTATCAATGCCAAAAAGGCATTCCTGGCCAGGAAAAGTCTATTAGTATATAACCTAGGTCTTGATTTGAGGAGTAAATTTATGAGAAAGTATATTTGGAGCACAGCACTGTGTGGTATTGAAACATGGACTGTGGGCATCAAGAACATAAGAGAATTTAAGCATTTGAGATGTTGTGCTACAGAAGAATGTTGAAAATTAGGTGGACTGATAGGGTAAGAAATGAGGAGGTGCTGCAAGGAATATGTGGAAAACACTGACAAGGAGAAGGGACAGGATGATAGGACATCTGTTAAGACACCAGGGAATAACTTCTAGGGTACTAGAGGGAGCTGTAGAGGGTAAAAACTGTAGAAGAAGACAGAGAGGGAATACATCCAGCAAATAAGAGAGGATGTAGATAGCAAGTGCTACTCTTATATGAAGAGGTTGAGTCTCTTGATAGTCTGGTGCGACAATGAACTATTCTTCAGGTAGTTTAAGTCTTCTCATCAACTCTTTTTGTCAGGTCAGCACTGAGTCTGCAATATGCTGGATCAGACAGCAAACACTGCATCTTTTCAAATAAAGCTGCTTGTCCGATCAAACAGTAGAACTGCCCTTCATGGGTTAGATAACCTTGAGCATTTGCATGACTGATTTTTAGTAAGTTGTGATATGGTCTCTTTATTCTCTTGCACTCCTCTGCCTGATTTGTTACAGTTAGCTGACATTAGGTTTGGTGTTGAATTAGCCAATGTTGACATTTGTAGACTTCCACTTAGCCTACTTTTTATTGAATGACCAGTTCTATGAAGAGACACTTATGGAGTTGCGATGGGGAGTCCTTTGTCACCTATTATTGCCAATATGCTTATAGAAAATATTCAGGACTGTAGCCGGCGGCATTGACATCAGGAGGCTTTTTTAGACAAGTAGTCAACATTTTTGTTGTTTAATGTCATGGAAGAGAGAACATAAATAGATTTTCCAAACATATAAATATATCCAATCCACCTAAACACTCATTTCAGGATGGAGCTGCTGAAACAAGGCGTAATTTGTACATTGAATCGTAGGGCCCTTGTCATCTCAGACCCTGAAAGTTTGACAGCTGAGTTAGCCTATCTTGAAGAAGAAACATGTTTCTTGACCACAGTATAAGATTAGGGCCCTTTGAGGGTCTAAAGGTTGATCTCTGGTTGCGTAAGAGTGGCTTCCAGACATCATGACAAATGAAAGACTTTGGCACTCAAGTGAGTGGGGTGTTTTCAGATATCATAATAGTCATCAGCATAAATAGTATAGAGAGGAATAAGATGAAAAACGCCAGTGCATTTTACCAGTCAGTTCCATGGAGTTCAGTGCATGAGATACTATATCTCCAAGCATGTAACAGAACTGAGCTTTTTATGCACCACTGTGTAATGTGCTACATATGACAGCATGTTGATGTAGTGGCTGGTGATGAGAACTGCAAATTGCAATGATTATGTGATGCACGAAATCACTCATCAATTCAATAGTGAATAACAACTAGTGAGCAGCTACATTACCCTGAACCATGTTATTGGAAGGATACAGAAGCCACTGTCCTATACAATTACCATGTGTCACAGTGATTAATTAGCATGTGGTCTCACACTGCCATTGGGCACTTAAAGCATAAGTAAAAATTACCAGTACTGACAAATTGCCAAACATGTTGCTGAATGCCAGTGGTAAGGTATGAGTTCACAGAAAACCATGAGGTGATGTATCCCACAGAGCAACATTCACGCAGGTTCTGGATGTATTCTTATTTGGGGGCATTTACGAAGCATGAAACAGGTCCCTAATACTCCTGCCATCATTTCACAATGGCAATTGATTTATAGAAAATTACTGCCTGATCATGTGATCCTGTTTGTGATACTGTGCGTGTGATCTGTACCTTTGGCAAGATGCATTACCAACCCGTCACTCCCACATTATGTCAGAATAGTTAGAGGAACACTCCACAAATATAATGGTATTGGGTGACACCAAATAATGATAAATATTGTCTTGTGATCAGCAGCTGAGTAGTCATAAATAAGGACTGTTCACTAATGCTTTAGTCGCTGTCTTGTTGAGACCATATCATAACACAATGCCACCATTACGAGACTGAAGACTTCCCACACACCAATAGGTAAGTGTGCCTGATTCAGTTTCTCATAAGCATATTAATGAATATATGAGGCATACTGCAGTTTGTAACAAACCTACCTTTTGTCAGCACATTACTGAACAGTAACAGAAAAGCAATATGCAATGCAATCCAAAACATTGGTCCAAATCTGTGACAGTTAGTGAACTCTTGAATCGTTGATGTATCCATGACAACATTCTACAAGAGTCTCAGTTCTTGAAGTATCAGCAATGCCTGCATACAAAAGGAACAAGTTATACAAAATGCATAGTAGTTACAATAAAAACGTTGCAGTTCGTAAATGACATTGTAGGGGCATTTCACAATACTTTGGACAAGGTAGGTGTATTTCACTATTCAAGAAGCTAATGAATGTGAAATATGAAATGAAAGGTGATTATATGTATTTGCCAAATACAACAAAATTAACCACCAGAAATTCATGTACTACCAAGACTGGTGGAACAGCAAACATGAAAATTTTAAAATTCTTGTCAAACATGAAAATTTTAAAATTCTTATTAGGCATGTGACATTACATTTTTTCTTTCCAGAGTAAGAGGAAAGTATTTTCCAAAGTTGGTACGATTGATAGTTGCACCTAGCATCTGTGACTCTTATCCAGCAATATTGCCAAAATTATTCAAAATGGCTGCCAACAATCAGTTCTCAGCACTTGTGTAACAATGTAAGCTAATTTCTCTGTGCTGAAGCTATGAAGCAGTTCCTTCTGCAGAGAGAACTTCTATGCTCTAATTTCATAATGAAGTGATCAATGCATAACAATGTCCACGAAAATTTTTGTAAGATTATTTTCTATTTTCTCCAGAACATTGTTTATTTCAGAAATAACAATTCAATGGGTGAATCGTTCTTGAACTAAAATATTTTTTGGTACTTAATACCAAACAGGTTTACATTCAGAGCTGCCAATCCATCTGTTTAAAGTGCTCCATGCCGCTTATTTATAATAGGCCTATGTGTATGGTTGTTTTTTGAACAATGTAGAAATTCATAAACAATATAAATAAATAAAAAGTTCTTCATTAAAGTGAGTTTGATACAGCTTACATTGCAGTGGAAGTGCAGCTGTATAAATCTTTGTTGTCACTTATTAAAACTCGTGTACGTGTACAGGGTTTTAGCATATTTATACTGTTGCATTTTTTCTCTCTTTTACTACCTCTACAATTAACGTGTTACCAATACAGAACTGTCTAGCGGTTTAATTGTGATGGTGTAGAATTTCCAGTTTATGTGAATTTGAGACACAGGAAAACAGGAATGGGAGATGGTTCTGGTTTACATACGAAGTTTACTTGCGCTTCATAAGGAACATCTTTGAAGGGCGAACAGTAAATACTGACGCCAGACTTGAAACGAAGTAATGGCAAAATGTTATGAGCTACGGATAGGCCTACTATTCTTTGCCAACAACACTTAAAACAAAACTGACTTTTGCTTCCTGGATTTCTGCCAACGTCAAGAAAAACAAGCCATTAAATACAAACAATATACCTGCCGTTGTAAATTTTATTCTCGTCTGATCTGCACCAGGCACCTACCTTGGTACACCTCGACTTCACGTCAGCAATGCGACATGTGTTCCGGTACGACAATCGGCACTCTTACTTGCACTGATTCTAGTTGTAACTAAAACGACTTAAATGCGTGTTCAACATCGAAACTGAACGCCTTTCACAATTGTAGACGTGGTTTGATATCGTGCGGCGAAGACAAATATCCCCTCACTCACATGGTCTGACATTATTGATCGTTGGGTAGCTGGCGCGCCGCTCTTGTTTCTGTGACGCTATTGTAGCAGGCATCCGCTGAGCAGCGCTGCCGTATTACCGTGTGTTACAAGTGAGTAACGTGGCCAATAATCGAGGCACACATTGACTGTACAACACTCTCGTTACAACTTTAAACGACACAGCAGCGCCGTAAGTCACACGAAAGAGAATACAGAAATCGTTAACCTGAGAAGTCGGTTAGCTTATACCGGAGACGGATAGTAAGTTCATGTCGGTAACGAAGTTTCCACTTTTGATTTTGCTGCACATAACAGAAACACAGTAAGAATTAAATGAGCATCGTTTCACACATGTCCAGCTACCTTGTAAATAGCGCTGTAACTTGTGGCGACAGTATCGGACGGGCTGTAGCGACGGTTGCATGTCAGATATTCGTGCTTGTACACATATTCGTAAAGTTTGACAGCCGCGCAGGGTAGCCGAGCGGTCTGTGGCGCCTTGCCACGGTTCGCGCGGCTCTCCTCGTCGGAGGTTCGAGTCCTCCATCGGGCATGGGTGTGTGTGTTGTCCTTAGCGTAAGAAAGTTAAAGTTAGATTAAAGTAGAGTGTAAGCCTAGGGACCGATGACCTCAGCAGTTGGGTCCCACAGGAACTTACCAAAAATTTCCAAAGAAAAATTAGGAAATTTGTGGTAAGGTCTTATGGGACCAAACTGCTGAGGTCATCGGTTCCTAAGCTTACACAGTACTTAATCTAACTTAAACTAACTTACGCTAAGGACGACACACACACCCATGCCCGATGGAGGACTCGAACCTATGACGGGAAGAGCCGCGCGGACCGTGACAAGACGCCACAGACCGCTCGGCTACTCCGCGCGGCAATTTCCAAAGCTTGACATAGAATTAAGCGAATGGATCACAATAAATTCCTAGCGTGGGTGGTCTTTTATAGACGCCCGAAGAAAAGAAGAAGAAACAGGATGGAATGGTTTCATACAATCAACATGAGAAGACACGATGTTGGGACACTCTTTATACTCTTTGAGGACTTGAGAAATGATGGTGATAAAATTTTCAGTTATTTTAGGTTGAGTATGCAAACTTTTGACGATCTCAGAAGCAAAACGACATTTAAGAAAAGCTTTAAATATTTAATTTATAAATTGAATGAATCGAGTGATGCGGAGTGGTATGAGATAGAGGTGGATGTGCAAAACGTTCCTGTGAGGTCTTGCCAATGGGACTGTAGAGTATGGCGCTGGTTACACTGTGCTGTATGACATCCATGGTGCCTGCTACCATCAAGTGACACACCAGAATTTATAGCGTTTACTGATACTTTTTTGTTGTTTTTAATTTCAGAAACGTTTTTTAACGCTCTCAGCTGGATTTCCACCATAGACGCAATTATCCAATTGAAAAATGGCTTATGTCGATCTTGCTTTTGTTTCAAGACACTAATTAGTTCATATGGGTCTGGTTTCATTTATTGGTTCAAGTAGTGTCGATTTTCTAAATGTTTCAACTTCTTGCTTGAAGTAGGATGGTGTATTTCTTCGCTGTCTTTTTCAGAATGTGCGGTAGGTGGCAGAGAATCATCTGGAGGTATGTCTTCAGTAGGACGGTGGTCAATAGTTTCTTTTTATTTTTTTTCCCAAAAATTCTAGCTGCTTGCAGTCCTTTGCTACCTCTCAGTCTTTTGAAGTGAGCTGCGAATATTCACCCACTTCTTCATGACAGCTTTCCCTGTGAAAAAATTACTCGTTATTAGGCATCCTCGTGACAGTGGCGATAATAACTTTTTAAATTCAAAAGTAATTTGCAATAATATTACTACACAGGAATTGTACGTTACATGATTGACAAAGTTAGAAAAAAATCATTTCACATGGATTAGGAGCGTTTGTTTCAGATGTATGGCCAGCGGTTGTACAGTCAAAGATCTTCAACACAGTTACAGACTCAATATTTCCACTTTCAGCAAAACTGTCACAGATGTATATCAAGGGCTCTTGTTTGTACGGCACGTGTGTCTCTCGGTACCCACATCAGATCAGTGGAAGGAAACTTTTGAAAAATTAGAACAAAGAGCCGATTTACCTCACTGCGTACTAGCTGCCAAGGAAAACATCTTCGCATTGTCTATCCGAATAGTTCATTGTACCTATTACAACTACAACGGGTTTCCGTGTGAATTATTAATGACTGTGGCTGACTGACTTCCAGAAGATAAAATGCCTTCCTAGTGCAAAAAGTAACAAGGTGCTCAAGTTTTTTGCTGGTGGTGAGGCGTTCGGGCACTTTCTCCGACCGGTTCTTGGACGTCAGCTGACGATTGCAAAGAGGATTTATAACAATGGCCACTCGAAGGTACGTAGAATGTACAGTTGGAATAATGAGCAATAAATGGAGGCTTTTCCACAGAGAAATAAAGTTGGATCCCGACTTTGCGATTAATATTGTCAAGGCTTGTGGTGTTTTACACAATTTCATCACTGAAAGAGACTATTATAATACGGAGGACATTTGGTCGATAACTGGGCTAGAAAGCATAGCTCTAAATGAACACACGCGTGGGGGAATTTCAGCAAATAATGTCCGGAAAATGATGATGGTTTATTTTTAACACAAACAGCTCTAATTAAAAGGCAACATTCTAAGAGCTAATATGTAAGCAAAGCATTAATAATTGGAAATTTTAATGCATCAGAGCAAGTATGATTTCACACGAAAAACACACAAGTAGTGAAGACTAAGTGGAACGAGAAAGGTCAAGTAATGCCAGATGCGAACGCCAACAATAATCCACAACCACGACTCCATACATCGGCTTGGTTTTCCATCACAGGTCCATTTCACGCAGAAGTGGCTTGTGGACGTGGCGCTGTTTCGCGTCACCGCAGTTTTAACAAAAGGAGCAGTTCACACACAGATGTGTCGCGGTCGCGTTGCTTCGTTGTCCACGCCACGTCAGTTTGTCGCCACGAGTAGGGCAGCAAATGGACGTTGCGGCGGAGACGCGCAACTGCCGCTCTGCTGTTTTCATTAATTTGAAGTCGTCCGATGTGCCTAAAATGTTATACATATTTTATGTACATGAAGCAGAGCTACATCCGTCTATGTAGATGGTTTCTCAGTAAAACTTTTACGTTGCGAGTAAAAAGTTAAAAACCACTCTTTGGGAATCGCGCGTGTTCTCTGCTATGTAGTCTTTCTTATTCGATTTTGAGGAAACTATTCGAAGAGGAAAAAATGATTTTTCGACATCTTATATGGGCTGATATCACAACTTGAGAGTGAAATTGTTTTATATTCGTCACTGCCTAAACTTATCATGATACTTCTCAAATAAGCAAACCACTGGACATAATTCGAAACGTTTGCAGAAAAGAATGTAGCCTCTAGCCTGTTAACATTGTGCGGGTTTTAGGGCAGTTTGCTGCGCATAAAATATAGCTAACATATCTAAGTTGTTTTTAACATTGAAAAGAGAGCAATACCTCTTTTCAGGCATGAGTAAATAAGTGATATATTTGGACGCTTGTCCACGACGAGCTGCGACGCGCAACACTCGACATTATGGTCGCGCACTAAGCTGATTTGTGGCTCATGTTTGTGTTACGTATGTGCATTGTGAAGCCATTTACAATCACGTTTTAACTTAATATTGCATTATGAGTTACTTTCATTTTAAAACTAGAGGTAGATAGTTGCAGATTTAGCAGTAGAGTTAACTGTATCTGTTGTAGACGTTAATTTTTCTTATCTACACTGACAGCTCCATTCACGAAACTTTCAATAACTGTTATTTTCACGTATTGTCGAACAACTGGTGTGTGTTCGAGCAAGCAGCGCGTGAGAAATGGAATTTTGCCATCGATATAATTAATATATACTGTGTTCTGGATGTTTTATGTTCACTTGTTTGCTTACCATTTGTTTGCTTACCTATTTTATGTTTATATATTTGGGCTTCTTGATACAGGGAGTGTACACTGAGGTGACAAATGTCATGGGATAGCGATATGCTCACATACAATCACGTGACTTATGTGAAAAGGTTCTGATTATGGTCGCGCGACGTGAGTTAACAGACTTTGAAAGAAGAATGGTAGCTGGAGGTAGACGCATGTGGGGCATTCCATTTCGGAAATCGTTAGGGAATCCAGTATTCCGAGATACACAGTGTCGAGAGTGTACCGAGAATAACAGATTTCACGCATTACCTCTCACTTAACGACCGAGAGCAGTGGCGTCTGCGTAGAGTTGTCAGTGGTACCTTTGAGCCACTCCCCACCCTTCATATCAAGTTACAAACACATAGCGCGCTAAAAACGGTAGACCATAGTTAAAATGATGGGGATAGCAAAACATATACGAGGGTTGGAACTTAAATAGTGGCAACTATTTGTTCACAACCGATACAAAAGAGTTACATGTTTGCACCTGTTACTGTCCTTCACAGTAGGCACCAGCATTGAGTAGAACCCGTTGCCAGCGATCTGGAAGGCGTAGTATACCTTCAGCAGAGCCTGTTCTGTTGATGGTGCGAATGGAGCGGTCTGCTGCCTGTCGAATCTCTGGAACATTTCTGAAGCGAATGCCACGAAGTGGTTCCTTCATCTTCGGAAACAAATCAAAGACACAAGGACTTAAATCCGGGGATTATGGTGGATGGTACAGTACTTCCCAGTCCCATAGACCGAACAGACCAGCCACAGCTTGCGCTCTATGCGCCCGCACATTGTCGTGCAAAACGATGGGTGGGTTACGCAGAAAGTGTCGCCGCTTCTTTCGCAAAGCTGGTCGCAGGTGATGCTCCAAAAACGAACAGTAATATTTTGCATTGACAGTCTGCCGTGGAGGAACGTAATGCGTTGGGATAACACCACAGTCGTACACGAGAATCACCATAACTTTAGACCGCTCCATTCGCACCATCAACAGAACAGGCTCCGCTAACGGTATAATATGACTTCCACATCGCTGGCAACGGGTTCTACACAACGCTGGTGACTACTTTGAAGGACAGTAACAGGTGCAAACATGTAACTATTTTGTATTGGTTGTGAACAAATAGTTGCCACTATTTCCAGCCCTCGTAGAAATAAAACTTGGATACGAACCAAAAATAACATGCTGAAGAATAGTTCATTGTTTACCTTCCAGCGCTGGCAACTCAGAGGCACAAGTGCCTCGTTCCGATCAACTGTGATGGTATAAATTTCAGACAGTAGTAACATGGATTCGTGAATGCACTTATAAGCACCATAATCTTCAAATTCGGTACATATTTGTAGCAAGTAATTTGAAATTAAATTAAGGCTATTTTAATACAATTCAAAGAGAAGAAGAAAAATTACATTCGGATCATTTGGTTAGCGTTTGTCATAGTGTCTCATATTGCATAACGTATTTTAATATAAGTATAGTTAATAATACTAATCAATTACTCATCCGCTCACACAGACACAAAAATACTTCTTCAGGCAATTACAGTGTCACAGCCCTGGAGTCGCTGAGGGAGGCAGCAACCTGAAACAGAGAACAGTCGGCACGATGTGTTCTGAATGGTGCACACGTTTAGCGGCCAGTACTTGGTAGGCCGCGGCCAACATTTGCACCCTTACTACAGCCAGTCTACTGGGGGCTAACAATATACTAGTTTATGTAGGGTGCCATTTAATAATAAGATCGGCACCTATGCGGCCCAACATGCCTCCCTACACTGGTGTAGTACGTGCTACGTTGTCGAGGATCCACTTGTATTTCGTCATGATTCATCTACCAGCCACGACTTCTGCCACAATTTTCAAAACATTTGATATCGTTGGTTTGCAACACTATGAGTGGGAAATTTTATTACACTGTCTTGCTTTGGTGGAATTAGTGGTCGAAACGGCGTTTTTATTAAGTAAAAATTATTTTTCATTATTTACACCCAGAAAACTTTTATGATAAATGACTTCAAGCGCACTTCTACGCACTTATATCCAGTAAATATTTGTTTAAGGAAGTCAGTAATGGTTAGATGCATACGTTCCTTGCTCCATAAAGATGAATATGGTTGCTGTTAGTGAAATAGCTTCTTCAATGAACTCCTTAACAAGTAAATAAACCTCGTCACATCATACTCCTAACATGCAAAGAAAAAAAAAAAAACGGAGGAAAATAGTTCTGTTTGAAACTTGAACTTCATACCGTTTGTTGTTCGTTTACGCCACATATTATCATGTAGAACTTGCGTGATGAACCACGCAACTTGGTCACCCTCGATTTTCATGTACTATTCCAGGCAGCGACGGAAAGTTTGTGGCAAATGATTCGTATCTTCATTTATTCATCGACCGAGGTACTGAAACAAGATTTTTTTTTTTTAATGGAACGGGATACTACTTTTAACGGCATTCGAAACCTTTGGAAAGAAGGGTTCAGTGCTCAAGCGTTTGCTAAGGCTTCCAGGAAAATTTTCAAGACAAGGCTAGATAGTTCCTAAACACAAATGCAGAGGAACTTCCTTACTTTCAGTCGTCTATAAAGACATCTCTAAAACCTGCTTAATAGGTTAGAAAAGTAAGCTTATCACTTAACTGGAGAATACCAAGAATGATTTCGAAAAAGATCACGTGCAGACTAGATTCTGAACTTTAAAACCATCCTGCAGTTTTGCTAAAGTGAACAAATAGTGACCATATTTGCTGATTTTGAAAAATGTATATGATTCCGTAGATAGACGGATCCTGTTTAACGTACTAGAGAGTTCTAAATTAACAGAAGAAGAACTAAGCAAACTAACGCTGGCGAACACAACATCAAAAATTAAATTTTGTAGAGAACTTTCTGAAATCGGAACAGGTGTCTGTCAAGGGAGTGGATTATGAAGATTACTCTCAATCTAGCTCTGGAAAAAGTAATCAGAAAACGGGGAAATGAAACTTAAGATACCCATATTGACAGAAATCTCCGAAATAAAATTCGCTTTCATTGTCTAGTATTTGCTGATATTCTACAGTTTGCGATATTCTACAGTAACAGACCAGCAGCATCCATTATGGGGAGAAACTCTATGAAACATCGGCTAAACCTGTTCTCCAAGTTCCGTATGAGACGACGCGGTATACGGAAAGGACCAGATACAGATTTAATAATCAACGGTCAATCAACGAATTTGGAAAACTCTCCCAAGTAGACAATGTCAAGCATTTAAGAGAAATTATTGAACCGGCGGTGCTAAATTGGGAAGCTAACGAAGAAAAAAGCAGACACAAGATTGGAAAATTCGAAGAAAAATCTTCGGAACAAAATACAAAAACGCAATTTGGATGAAAAATAACATGCTAATGAATCATAATACGTCGCCTTCATCAACGAAGATATTGACGCAGTGGATGTTTTGTAACGCGTAAATGTTGAGTGGCGAAGAAGTTATTGGGTACATCCGTTGTGGTTGTAAAACGGGAAGAAATGTGGCATATTCGACGTAATGAAAGAACTGAACGTATATCTCAAACGTTTCCTCCATTTTTAAAGAATGCCTCAAAAATGTTTCTCTATTGCATTACACAAAGTGAAGGACAGCAATAAGGAAAAACAAGCAACGAAACTGGAATGTTTTGAACACTATTCCTACTTTCCATATGATTTTCGTTTGAACGTAAGCCTAAACATTGCTGATTCTGTGAGATATGTTAATAATATTACGACACTTTTCCAAAATCTGATCATCCGTAAATATTTCACTGCTGTAGACCAGAAATTACTCGTTGCAGGACAGTTTCCTACCATGTGAGAGCTTAAAAATTTTACCCTTCTGGAGAGGAACATAATATCCTTTCACCCAGAACACCGGTTTCCAGTCACTGCCAAAGCCAAGGACAACGGACTCCTATACAAGATGGAACCAGATGGTTTCAGGCATCTTAGTGCACTAGACGATAGGTTGCACAGAGTGTCATTCAAAATAGCTAAGTAAGTCTGGCAACATATTTCATCTGACGACCCTGCTACACTAAGGGAAAGAAAAAGTCGTAACATCTAGCAACCATGGATTTGTCAGAGCACTGCAAAGAAGCTGAGACGTGCTGGGAAAAGAAATCTGCCGCTCGATAACATTACAGTCTTCCCTATCTTGTGTGATAAAATTCTGCCAGTTGAAAGAAGGGAGCCTTACTAGACATGTGCAATATAGCCCAGCCGAAGAACAGATTTTCTACGGGCCAGTATTAAGTGAACTGTGGATCTGCACATCTTCCTGGCAAAACCCATCGACTGTGTACAGAAAATGTTTAGTTTAATTGCAAAAGAAATAGTGTTACATTTTTCCGTATCTTCTACTGCTGCTTATGAAGATTTTTATTGCAGTAAACATTTTGTATTTTGACCTGTGTTGCTCTACTACATAAAAATAAGACTTCTATTTCTGCAAAAACTAACACAGAAAAACCAAAGAGTTTCAGCAGTATAACGTTGTAACTGCATAGGTTCAACGTTGTCCGTCCAGAAACATAAAAATGATAGTTGTACTTTTAAAGAAAGAAGTATTTATGTAATAACTATTACAAAAATATACAAAATGGCATTTCACCTCATGCCACTGAGGTCACAAATGTGATGGGATACCTCCTAATATCGTGTTAGACCATCTTTTGCCTGGCATAGTGCAGCAACTTGACTTGACATGGACTCTTAGAAGTACCCTGCAGAGAGATTGAGCCGTGTTGCCTTTATAGCCGTCCGTAATTGCGAAAATGTTGCCAGTGCAGGATTTCGTGCACGAACCGACCTCTCAATTATATCCCATAAATGTTCGATGGGATTCATGTCAAACGATCTGGGTGGTCAGATCATTCGCTCTACTTGTCCAGAATGTTTCTCAAACCATCCGCGAACAATTGTGGCCAGCTGACATTGTCCAATGTCATCCATAAAAACGCCATTGTTGTTTGGAACATGAAATTCATTAATGGCTGCAAATTATCTCCCAGTAGCCGAACATAACCGTTTCCAGTTAACGATCGGTTGAGTAGGCCCAGACCATTCCATGTAAACATCACGAAGCCACCAGTGCTTTGTTGAAGACTTGGGTCCATGGCTGCGCCTCACTCGAACCCCATACTGCTCTGACCCACTGAAATCGGTACTCATCTGCCAGGGCACGGTTTTCCAGTCGCCTAGTGTCCAACCGATATATGAAGATGATGTTTGGTTTTCGGGGCGCTCAACTGCGCGGTTATCAGCACTGGTACAATTTCCCAACCTTTCCTCAGTCCAATCTAGCCACTTTGATGAATGATGATGAAATGTTGAAGACAGCACGAACACCCAGCCATCTTGTGGCAGGTGAAAATCCCTGACCCTGCCGGGAATCGAACCCGGGACCCCGTGCTCGGGAAGCGAGAACGCGACCGCGAGACCACGAGCTGCTGACTCCGACCATGTCACGAGCCCAGAAGAGGCGCTGCATGCGATGTGCTGTTAGCAAAGGCCTCGCGTCGGTCATCTGTTTCCAATGCCCACTGCCGCCAGATTTAGCAGCACTGTCCTGAGAGATACGTTCTTCATGCGTCCCACATTGATTTGTGCTGTTATTTCACGCAATGTTGCTCAAAGGTACTTACCTTTCCACTAAGAGTCATTAAAAAGTATCTCCGTGCTTACTCTGCAGGTATTGCTGTATGACACTACTCTTGAGTAACCGTTTATCCTTCAGACCATTGCTGACAAATATTTGTAAAAAACCTCTTTATGAATTATTGTACAGGTCATCTGAGGAAGTGTCTTCAATTGCCGCGAAACCAATCTTGACTTTTTATGAAAGTATTTTACAGGCAGTGCGGACCTCTTCATTCAAACTAAAAGATTCCCCATATCACGCCCCCTCATCCCACACTGGCGGTGTCACTTAGCCCTCTGCCCCTGAGATTAGCAGTGAACTTAATATAGCTCATGGCCGAATTTATCAAATGGCTCTGAGCACTGTGGGACTTAACATCTGAGGTCATGAGTCCCCTAGAACTACTTAAACCTAACTAACCCAAGGACATAACATACATCCATGCCCGAAGCAGGATTCGAACCTGCGACCGTAGCGGTCGCGCGGTTCCAAACTGAAGCGCCTAGAACCGCTCGGCCACACCGGCCGGCCCGAATTTATCAACGTCATTTAAAATCGAACACATCTTAAAATATTACTGTCTCTGTGAATGTTTGTGTTTGTTACTGGCAAGAAAACGACACTCTTTAATAGCTCTTAACGTTAGCTGGCATTTTTTTGGATTCGGCTGTTAATTTCTAGATGCACAATATTGTAAAATACAGCTGACAACCAGGGGTCGCACGAACATTTGATTACGGCTGCATGCGGCCCGCGGGTCGAAGTTTGACGACAATGAACCTAGACCCAAACCTGGCCACTGCAACTGTGACCGAAACGTCTGTTTTATTCAGTGATAAGTTATCTCAGAATATGGCACGGTAGCGTACCCGGAAAACTTACATGTTATACAGGGCGTTTAACAATTCGTATTAAGGGCTTCTAGGGCTTGTCAAGGAGACTTGGTAAATAAAGTTTTGGTAAGGAACCTGTGTCCAGAAATGTGCTAGTTGGATGTAAAACACGTTTGAATGTCGGATGACTTCCAAATATCCCGCGTCACGGTACGCACATGGCGGAGACGGTGCACTCAGCCCTGTGTGCTCAACAGGGACAGCCTTTTGCATATGCTCTATAGTAGCCCATGGCACGGACAGTGCTCTTAGTAGATCTTTTGTCTAACTGCTTCTTTATATATATATATATATATATAAGTTACTAAATATTACTTTGATTTCAAAACGTTCCTGCATTAGCTAAAATTGTACTAATAAGTAGCCTAAATATAGTCTCCTCACCATAAATTAGAGAGGCTGTTACAGTTCACAAACGACAAACTATCTACCACAATATACAAGAACACTGAGTAGCACTACAATTTCGCTTCCTACTGGCTATATTACTAGTATTTACAAAATACACAAAAATCAAAGCACATGTAAGACTGGATGACACATACTAAAAAGACCTTACGCTTATGGTTGTGTATTAATATACTGATGTGTAGTGAGGATATTTAGAAATATTACTTTTTTCCTCACAGATTAATTTCCTCGTAAATTTTTTTCTCATAAATTAAAATTAAAAGAGTATTTAGTGGAAGAAACAAGAGATGGCAATTTTTCTGAGATTTGATGTGACAATTCTTCTGTTTATACCTTCTTTGTATGGTTACATGTGTTACATATGTTATCGTAATTAATAATTAATAATATACTGATCAGTTAAATAGAAATGAATTAAATAAAAACTCACTTGTAAAGCCAATTCTCATGGCCACAGCTGTCCATTCTTGATCAGATATAAACTTGTTGTGGCAATTCTTTTGCTTCACGTCTCCTAAGGTACACATCTTGCACACTTTGGATGTCAATATCTCAGCGAAATCTGTCAATATATTGGATACTGAGTAGCAACACACTTTGTGAACGCTCTCTTTCCAATGCCTGTCGCGCGTTTTACAGTGAGAAGGTTCAAACAAATTTGAATTTAAACGTCGCCTGTTGTAGCAGAAGCTAGGTAGCGCCAGAAACTTCACTTCCATAATATAATACCTGTAGTTGTGTTTTGTCGCCTGAACATTCGCGCGCAGCTTACTTTAAATATTCATAAATATAAAATGGTGCTCTTTACAAAACGAAAAACAGTATTATCCTATGGCTTTAATATCAGTCAACCACAGTTGAAATCAGTCAACTCATACAAATACCTGGGCTAACACTTTGTATGGATATTAAGTGCAACGATCACATGCTCTCAGTCGTGGTTTACTGGTAGAATACTGGGGGAATATAATGATTCTACAAAGGAGATTGTTTACAAATCATTTATGTGACCAATCCTAGAATATTGTTCAAGTGTGTAGGAACCATACCGAGTAGGACTCACAGGAAATACTGAACATATACAGAGAAGGGCAACTTGAATGGTGTCAGGTTTGTCTGATCCATCGGAGAGGGTCACAGAGTTACTGCAGAAATAGAACTGGCAGACTCTTAAAGATAGACATAAAATATCCTGAAAAAGCCTACTTAAAAGTTTCAAGAACAAGTTTTAAATTATGACTCTAGGGATGTACTACAACAACCTATGTGTCACTAACATAGGGGTCGTGAGGATAAGATCAGAATAACTGCAGCATGCACGGAGGATTTTAATCATTCTTTGGTACTTCATGCGTGACTGGAATGGGAAAAACCCAAATAATTGGTACAGTGGGAAGCACACATTGCCACACACTTCACAGTGGTTTGCAGAGTATAGATGTAAATGTAGGTGTCCTGTATAATGTTTTAATATAATGACAATGATATATTTACATGAGTGCTTAGTATATCACTTTAGTCTGACTTCCAAGAAATCGCACTACAGAGAAATATGAGTATATCACTTGAAAAATATTCGCCCAAAAATTTGTCTGTACTATTCAATTGCTTGTGTGAGGGCCTGTTCACATGGGTGAGTCTGCTGCCTGATGGGTAATATCCCACGCACACTCACCGGTAATATCCCACCCACATAAAGATGCATAAGTAAGGGCTGACTACCTACAACAAATCTCATATTGTTTATGAATCCATAGATAGAACTGGCAGACCACAAGAAGATGAGTAAGAGTAAACAGAAAGGGAAACATAGTCTATTAAGAGAAAGAATATAAAAAAGAAAGAAAAAAACTGATTTCCCGAACGTAGATTGAAGAGTGTAAACAAAGGCATTCCCTCATTTACAGTATTGCATAACCGTATTTTGAGGACGAATATTAACAATCGTAGTGCTCAGTGAAACACTAATAATTTTGAGTGCACACTTCGATTTTATACTGCATAAATTATGACGTTATCAAATTTTTGAGAGTTTATTGCTGCTGTTAAATTAGTTGCTTCGCACATATAAGCCCTCCTACTAAAATTTTCGTATTTGTGCTTTTAAAGTTTATATTTTTCTGAACTGCAGTTTCTTAACGGATGTACCATGAGGCTAAATTAAAGTGCAGCTACTCACGGAGGTCCAGTGTGGACTGTAAATGGCGTATGGTAGTGAAAGCTGGACGATGTGCTAATGCATTAATGCAGAACCGATTTTCCCTGGAAAAAAATAGTTCCAATAAGTGCGTCTCGTCGAAGTCTTCAGTGCTCATATTGAACAAACTGTGTAATAGCAGTTAATAATAAAATCGGTCGGGCACACAGTTTTAATCTGCCAGGAAGTTTCATATCAGCGCACACTCCGCTGCAGAGTGAAAATCTCATTCTCGTTTTTCACTTGTTTGACCTTTTCTGCCCACCTCTCGTTGATAATCCATCACATATGGAAATATTTCCATATGTCTTTCTTGTATTCACAGCCCCAGATTTGCACATGGTGGCCAGAACTGGAACTGCTTTTTTCCAGCGTACCATATTAAAACATTAGAATATCTACCACGTTTTTGTTTCATATGATAATTACAGCCTACATTGGGTCCCTGTGAGTAGCTGCATTTGAATTGTAACCACTTGGTATACTAAGGGGTGTTGTTAGGACACCACAAACTTAAAGCCGACTTCCATGTGTTAGTTGCCCCATTATTAGCTTCTGATGAAAAGTTTTGATCAAAAACGCCAGTTTGCGTCATTTACGGGTGTAATAATCATTCTGACTATAGTGGAAATCATAAGGGAATCACGTTTCATTCGTAACTGGACTCACTGAAGCGATATTTTCTTTTGTATGCATGAACTGTCGTTGCCCTGTTTACTTTTTCTGTAGTTTTGTTTTTGTTTATTTATTTGCAACATGCTCCATTACAATATTTATAATACTGTAATACTGGATGTATGCATTGTGTGTTTGTGT
Source organism: Schistocerca nitens (assembly GCF_023898315.1). Taxonomy (NCBI): domain Eukaryota; kingdom Metazoa; phylum Arthropoda; class Insecta; order Orthoptera; family Acrididae; genus Schistocerca; species Schistocerca nitens. Next base: position 422,644,856 of record NC_064614.1, on the reverse strand, counting down.
GTGTGTGTGTGTGTGGGCGGGTGGGTGTCGAGGGCATTTAAGAAGAAGAAAGAGCCATAAACAGTAGTCTGCTAATGTTTAGAGCATGTATGGCGGCGCTGGCTTCAAAGCAATGTACAGCCTAAGTGAGGTCGTCTGTAGTGCCATCTCCTCTTACTATACACCTCCGTGAATTTCTTGGAAGCTCTGACAAAGTCATATACAATTCACCAATGCCAAAAGTATTATTATTACATTAAACTATTTTACGCATTTTACCATAATGAAACAATTTATTATCACTGTATTTACTCATTTTATGCATTTTATTGTTACTATTATGAAAATCCGGACATTTTGTGACAATATGGGTCATGATGATGATGATGATGAGTCCCATACTTCTTTACAGAGCGTAGGGGAGGGACGCGGGAGACCCGCGCCGCCTTACTAGGCAAGGTCCTAGCGGAGGTGGTTTGCCATTGCCTTCCTCTGACCGTAATGGGGATGAATGATGATGATGAGGACGATACAATAACACCCAGTCATCTCGAGGCAGGAAAAATCCCTGACCCCGCCGGGAATCGAAACCGGGACCCCGTGCTCGGGAAGCGAGAACGCTACCGCGAGACCACGAGCTGTGGACAATTTGGGTCATTGGTTTCACTTAATTATAATAAGCAATTATGTATATGATCAAAGATTAATTTTAAGTTGCAGTGATGTAGTGAATGCACCCTATTGTTGCTGGCAGATGTGACGTTAGGCAAGTGGCGTGGGAGGAGAATCTGAGAGCATGGAGTGGGCATGTTGACTTCAATAAATACGTTCAGAATGAGTGGAACTTTTATTTCAATCTCTCATGGCAAAGTTTCAGTTATTTGAAAGTAATTTTTTCAACTGTACTAGAACCTTATAACTTTAACACATTGACAGTAGGTATAGTGACAAGTGGGCATTCATAGAGGGTGGGTTTATTGGTAGTTGGGAGCTCCAACGTTAGGCACATAGTGTGCTGCCAAGGAGGGGAAGGAATACAGTGTGCACTCTATATGCATACCAGAAGGTGTGATTCTAGATGTGGAAAGGCTGCTTCTGGATACCATGAAGAGCACAGGATGCAGCCAGCTGCAGTTGTGACTCATGTCAGACCTAACGAAGTCTGTCACTTTGGATCAGAAGAGATTTTCTATGCTTTCAGGCAACTAGCTGAGGCAGTAACAACTGCCACTCTTGCCTGGGAGATCAAGGTGGAGCTCCTGTAGCATTGTTGACAGAACCAACTGTGATCCTTTGGTACAGAGCGAATGGAGGGTCCGAGTCGGACTCAGATGGTTTTTCGACCATCTAGGCTGCAGATACCTCGACTTCCGCCGTAGACTGGTGGGCTTCCGGGCACCACTTAATAGGTGAATGGTCCAGTACACACAGCTAGCGGGTACATGGATAGCAGTGGTTGTGTGGAAGGGACTGGGCATTTTTTTTAGATTAGTGGGTCTCAGAAAACCAGAGAAAGGGCGTCAGTCTAAAAGGGTGCAGGACAAACACGGAATAGCGGGCCTAGACACATTACTAAGTGGGAAGGTTGTGTGCACAAGGACACAAATTATTGAGCAAACAATATTATCTAAATTAAAGTCAACAAGATCCCACATACTATGTGCATTGGTATAAATTAACAAAAAACCCTAATTACACTGGGCAACAAAAAAATAATTTTTGAATGTTTCGGGCACTTCATGAGGCAATTCCTACTAATTTTGAGTTGAGAAAAACAAATATGACAATGAAAAATTTGTATTAGCTCTAGTTTCTATGATATACACGAGGTGGAAGTATTACATATTAACAGATTGAGAGAAAAGGATATATTATAATTACATACATACTAACAACGATGAAAGTGCATTTGATTTTTTAAACTGGTAATTACATGCTAAGGGTTCTAAATTGCTGGAAAAATACTTCGCTGATGGTCGTGTCTCGAGAGACTTCGTCGTCTTTTATCTTGCCTCTTGCAATGGAGTTCTGCAGAATCCCTACACAAAGACCAACAGTAATCCGCAAGTATTACTTCATTCCAACAGCCCTGGTATCTTTGTTCCATAACAGAAATGTCCTGACGAAATGTCTCACCATGTTCATCACTAACAGCTCCACAGCTAGGAGGGAAAAAGTCTAGGTGGGAGTGGAGAAAATGGATCTTAAGGGACATGTTTCATCCAAGGTTACGGTATTTTTGCAGGAGCACTGTCACCAAATGCTTGTAGTTGTCATCTCTTTTGTTGCCTAAAAATCCATGAACAACACCCTTGAAGGCTTCCCGAGCTTCCTTTTCTTTCCCCCTCCAAAACCTGGTCAAATGCAGGATCCTTTACAGGTTCTCTTATTTGTGGTCTGACAAAAATGACTTCCTTAGCTTTTGCATCACTTAATTTCGAAAATTTCTCTCTTATGTACTTAAAGGCCCGTCCTTCTCGGTTCATAGCTTTGACAAAGTTTTTCATCGAACCCAGCTTGATATGCAGGGGTGGAAGAAGAACGTCTTTTGAGTCCACAAGAGGCTTGGGAACGTCATTTCTCTCGCTAGGGTGAAGATTTCTTGCAGCCCAGTCTTCTTTAATATAACGCAATTTCGTATCTCTACTGTCCCACATACATAAGAAGCAGCAATGCTTTGTGTAACCCAGTTCCATTCCTAAGAGTATGGGACTGATTTTTAGATCACCACAGATTTTCCATTTGTGTTCATGATATTTAATTGAGCCTAAGAGAGCTCTCATATTTGCATATGTCTCCTTCATGTGAACAGCATGACCAACAGGAATAGATGAAAGAAGGTTCCCGTTGTGAAGTAACACAGATTTCAGACTAAGTTTGGAGGAGTCTATGAATAGTCTCTATTCAGTTGGATCATGGTTCAAATTCAAAGATTTCATCAAGCCATTAATGTCACAGCAAACAACAAGATTATTTTTCTTCTCAAAAAAGGGAAGCAGTTCCATGTGACGTTTTCTGTACTGTGAGATTCTCACATCACTTTGGAGAAGATTCCATTGCTGTAGTCGAGATCCAAGAATTTCTGCATTCTCCTTTGACAGGCCAAGGTCTCTAATGAGATCACTCAATTCCGCTTGACTCAGTCTGTGCGGTTTATCATCTTTTCCCTCAAAATCAGGGTCATGGGATGTGGAAGGCTTGTTTGGTTCTTCTTGTTCCACACTGTCTTCATTTTATACTTAAAACACACAATTTTCGGGTGGAGTAGGAAATGCTAAACTATCCGAATGTGGAATGGGTCGAATAGCACATGGAAGATTCGGGTACTGAATCGTTCTTCTTTTCTTCATAGACAGTCCTTCCTTTATAGGTGGAGTCAGGCAGAAATAGCAGTCATCTGTATGATTTGTAAGCTCCCATCAAATCATAGGCACTGTGAAAGCCATAGATCCTTTTCTTCGTTTTCAGCCATTCTCGCAGTGTAGCCGAACATGCATTGCAACATATATGTGGAGCCCAAAACTTATCCTGGTCCCCTACTTTCACACCGAAATAATACTGATAGGCAGTCTTTACAAGAGGCGTCAGATTGCGTTTCTGAGAGGAAAATGTTATTTCACCACAAATATAACAAAAGTTATTCACCATATTTACACAGGCATTTTTACAAATTTTACACTAAAAAAGCACTCACGAACCAGAAATTTTGCATTAACTTGAGTAGAAACTACATGTAATTCACACTCACAGCAACAGTATCTATGTTTATGACTTACAAACAGCTGAAGAGCATTTGTGTTTTGTTATTTCACAGGGGTAACAGCTCCCCCCCCCCCCCCCAAAAAAAAGAAAAATTCCCCAAATTTAAAATCTTCACTCTAAAAAATGAAATGTAACTTTATCTTCAAAACAAGAGCTAATTTGTCATTTTTATGGCAATGTTTGAATTTAGCAGATGGAAATACATGTAAATTTACTATTTTTCAGCCCAAAACATTTTCATTGTCGCACAGTGTTATTACACACACTTCTATAACGATTTTTATTACATTCTGTACAAATATGTGAACGCTTATCATTTGTAAATATGTGTGAATAAAAGTTATCAATTGACTCTTCTACTTCACATTTCTTACATATTTGGAGGCCTCCATTTATAAAGATTAAAAATTTATTAGATTTGAATAAAATTATGTACTAGTTCAGGTAATTTGAATTATTTTTTCCTATTCTAAATAAAATTTATATATATATATATATATATATATATATATATATATATATATAAATGAATCTCCTTTCTTCTTGCTGCACATGTACTATTATGTATTTTTTTATTTCTTTTACGAGTTTTTAGTGCAACACATATTTCATGAAAAAGAAATTCAGATTTAAAATCAAACAGTTTTAGAAATACTCTTAAGGAAATTACACAGCTAGATCTAAAGTTTCATATTAAATGGAGTCAAGAAAGAGATAGTAATTATATTAATTACTGAGGTTTGTAAAAAAACTTTATGTTCTGCCTTACGGCAGGTGTTGTCATGGGAGAAGCCTCGTCAGAGAGGTCCACTGCATGAGCGTCTTGGGAAGTGATTCCAGTGGTGTTTCCCCATTGCATTCCACTGATGATGATGAAATGGTAGAGAGGACAATGAAACACCCAGTCCCTGAGTGGAGAAAATCTCCGACCCAGCTGGGAATCGAACCCGGGCCCCTTGGCGAGACAGACCGCCACGCTGACCACTCAGCTACTGGGGCTGACCACTCAGCTACTGGGACAGAGTGAAGTTTATAAGTGGAGGGAAAAACTGACTGCTTGATTTTTGAACAGGGACGTGATAAAATAATACAGAGGAAAGTTTTCGTGTTCACTTTGATATATATCTAACATATCACATAAAAAGGAACTATATTTATCAATGAATTTGGTTTGTATTACTAAATTTTATTGAAGAAACTAAATTATTCAAAAATGGGCTACAACTGAAGTTTTACCATCCATTAGAAAGTGTTAAAATTTAATTAACAAAATTTATTCTGTATAAGTGGATTCACCAAACACATCTAGCTTGATGAATATTTTCCAGAATAACAATAAGCTTGTTTATAATCATACAAAAGTGTTAGTGGTAATCAATAAAGAATAGTATGTCTGGATTAAAGCTAAAGATATTGTTAAACTTTTAGAATTTGCAAACACAATATTAGACAATGTTCAGAAAAATATAGGAAAAGCAACAAAGATATGAAGAGTCACAGCCAGTTACTCTTGCATCCAGACACAATATTTACCAGCAAACCAGCCATATATACATTAATTATAAATCAAAAATGAAATAAGCTGAACAATTCCAAGATTGGGTAGCACAAGATGTTTTACCACCAATTAGAAAGAATGTCGAATAAAAAAATGAAGAATCTATAACATTAAAAGATAAAGTCAATCAGCAACTATAACAACAATTAAAATATAAAGACAGAGAATGTATACAACAAAAAATGTAGTTTCTGATATGGTACTTATGAAGAAATAACAAACTATTTACATAGCCACATCTAAGCAGTAGATCAAAAAAATTTTTTTAATTGGTGGTGTACTGTCTAAAAATCATCTTACAGGAAGATTATATGGTTATAATAGTGGCATACCTGAAGAAGATAAACTATTATGTCAGAAAATATGAATGTACAGATTATAAATAAGCTGAAAATATTCTTAGTATTTATTTTAGTGAACACAGAAAAGGTAAAACTAAAGAAATATAAAATATTCAATTGAAAAGTCTATTTTATTGTGTTGAGAAATTATGTGACCAACCCAGCGACACTGTTGTAGAAATAAATGAGGAGAGGAAAAGTATTTATGATGAAATTTTGACTGTGCCTGCTATAGAATTCGCTTACATATATTTTATCTAATATACTTTTATTCTATGTAAATGGAGTAGATTGTGGACCTTGTAGGCATTCATATATGATTATTGACGAAAATAATAATCCTTGATTTAAAGCTAAAATGTAGCTGTATTATTGGAATATAAAAATATAAAGCAATCTTATATCACATTAGAGAAAAACATAAGGAAAGTTATAAATATCTGATGGGTAGTGAATCTCTAAAATTACATCCATATACAACATTTATCAATGAAACAAGTCTATATTAATTAATTATGAAATAAAACATAAAATTAGCTGAACAGTTTCTAGATTGGGTGACTGAAGAGGTTTTTCCACCAGTCCATGAACATGGAGAATATACAATATGATAAGAAAAGAAGTTATACATATTTACAGAAACCAAATAGAATACAAAAATTATTCTATAAATGACTACAAGAAATAAATAAAAATAATGAGGAAATTATCAAATTGGAGGAGAAATGAATAGAAAATTTGAGCGAAACAGTGAATATTGCTTTGGAGACAATAAACAAAGGAAACAGAGAAACAGACAGACTATTACCACATGTGGTATCTGAAACAACCATTCAAAATGCAAGATCAACTTTTGTTCTTTTAACTGAGAATAAAATTATTAAGTCAGTGTTCAAAGAAGAAATTTGCAAAAAATTTGAACAGTACTAGAGGTAATCATACAAATTCTGAAGAAATAATAAGACTGAATTATGAGCCCAACTCAATAAACTTTTACTAGAGAATGAGAGAAAGATTGGATATTATTTGTTGGCACAATTATTTTAATCTCTTGGGTGGCAAGACACAAGAAGAACTGATTAATGAGATAAAAAATCTTCCTCAATAAAAGTGAGAATAGAACTACGTTTTTCATACTTAACTGTTATTTATCATTCATCACAATTTTTATATACATCTCATAAACTAAGCATGTTGAATTCATCTGATTCAATCAACTCAGATTTAAAATTTTCAAGTAATCATTATTATTACTTTTATTTTATTTCAATGTCAAAGTATGCTCTAATCTTCTTTAATAAAACAATAACCAAAATTAATATTGTAATCAGTTCCAAACAGTTGTAAATTATCAATAACATATTCCATTTAAATGTAAAAAAATTTTATGAAGCAATTTTATTTTTATCCATCCAACTATTATGTGAATTATCAAAACCCAACCATTGCCTTAGCTCCTTTCTTCCTCAAATCATTCTCCACAAGACAGACAACATATTAATTGGTGTTCCATAGTTCTTGCTCATAAAAATTTAATTTCACTTTTCTCCATCTAGGTCTTAGTTTATATATGAGTGGATCAGAATGGATAACACTTTCAGTTTCAAAATTTCTGTTGACAAATTGTTTCTATATCCTTTTTTAAAACTGGCTTAAAGTCCAAAGTATCAGTGACACTTTCATTCATTTTATCTTTAACTGGAATAGCCCATGCATATTCTGAAAAAACCTAAGTTATGGTTAATAAAGATTTGTATCCTTTATTTATTTCTAAAGTTTTGATTTTGTTGATGTTCATCTTATATCTTCCTTTGAAGACACTGTCTATTCCGTTCAACTGCTCTTCCAGGTCCTTTGCTGTGTCTGACACAATTACCGTGTCATCGGCGAACCTCAAAGTTTTTGTTCCTTGTCCATGGATTTTAATTCCTACTCCGAATTTTTCTTTCGTTTCCTTTACTGATTGCTCAATATACAGATTGAATAACATTGGGGATAGGCTACAACTCTATTTCGCTCCCTTCCCAACCAGTGTTTCCCTTTCATGCCCCTCGACTCTTATAACTGCCATCTGCTTTCTGTACAAATTGTAAATAGCCTTTCGCTCCCTTTATTCTACTCGTGCCACCTTCAGAATTTGAAAGAGAGTATTCCAGTCCACATTGTCAAAAGCTTTCTTTATGTCTACAAATGCTAGAAACATAGGTTTGCCTTTCCTTAACCTATCTTCTAAGATAAGTCATTGAGTCCGTATTGCCTCACGTATTATAACATTTCTATGGAATTCAAACTGGTATTCCCAGAGGTCGACTTCTACCAGTTTTTCCATTCGTCTGTAAAGAATTCGTGTTAATACTTTGCAGCCATGGTTTATTAAACTGATAGTTTGGTAATTTTCACAGCTGTCAACACCTGCTTTCTTTGGGATTGGAATTATTATATTCTTCTTGGAGTCTGAGGGTATTTCGCTTGTCTCATACATCTTGCTCACCAGACGGTAGAGTTTTGTCAGGACTGGCTCTCCAAAGGCTGTCAGTAGTTCTAATGGAATGTTGTCTACTCTTGGGGCCTTGTTTCGTCTTAGGGTTTTCAGTGCTGTGTCAAACTCTTCACATATTATCATATCTCCCATTTCATCTTCATCTATATCCTCTTCCATTTCCATAATATTGTCCTTAAGTACATTGCAATTGTATAGACCCTTTACATACTCCTTCCACCTTCCTGCTTTCCCTTCCTTACTTAGAACCAGGTTGCCATTTGAGCTCTTAGTCTCCAAAGGTCTCTTTAATTTTCCTGTACGCGGTTTCTGTCTTACTCCTAGTGAGATATGCCTCTACATCCTTACATTTGTCCTACAGCCATCCCTGCTTAGCCGTTTTGCACTTCCTATCGATCTCATTTTTGAGATGTATTCGTTTTTGCCTGCTTCATTTACTGCACTTTTATATTTTCACCTTTCATCAATTAAACTCAGTATATCTTCTGTAACCAAGGATAGTTTATCTACTTGAAGCTCTGCTGCATTCACTATTTCACCCCTCAAAGCTACCCATTCGTTACCTAATGCTCTGCCTGAAACTCTCCACCACCTCTGATTCTGCAGTTTATGCAGGTCCCATCTCCTTAAATTCCCACCTGTTTACAGTTTCCTCAGTTTTAATCTACAGTTCATAAGCAACAGAGTGTGGTCAGAGTCCACACCTGCCCCTGGGAATGTCTTACAATTTAAAACCTGGTTCCTAAATCTCTATCTGAAACCTTCCAGTATCTCCAGTCCTCTTCCATATATATAACCTATTTTCATCATTCCTGGACCAAGTGTTAGCTTATGCTCTGTGCAAGAATCTACCAGGTGGCTTCATTTCTTACCCCCATTTCGTATTCACCTAATACGTTTCCTTCTCTTCCTTTTCCTACTATCGAATTCCAGGTCACCCATGACTATTAAATTTTCGCTTCTCTTCACTATCTGAACAGTTTCTTTTATCTCATCTTACATTTCATCAATCTCTTCATCATCTGTGGAGCTAGTTGGCACATAAACTAGAACTACTGTGGTAGGTGTGGACTTCATAACTATCTTGGCCACAATAATGCGTTTACTATGATGTTTGTAATGCTTACCCACACTCCTATTTTTTTTATTCATTATTAAACCTACTCCTGCATTACCCCTATTTGATTTTGTATTTGTAACCCTGTATTCACCTGACAAGAAGTCTTGTTCCTCCTGCCACCGAACTTCACTAATTCCCACTATATCTAACTTTAACCTATCCATTTCCATTTTTAAATTTTGGGACCTACCTGCCCGATTATGCAATCTGACGTTCCACGCTCCGATCCATATGACGTCAGTTTACTTTCTCCTGATAACGGCGTCTTCCTGAGTAATCTCCGCCTAGAGATCCAAATGGGGGACTATTTTACCTCCGGAATATTTTACACAAGAGGACACCATCATCATTTAACCATATAGTAAAGCTGCATGCCCCCGGGAAAAATTATGGCTGTAGTTTCCCCTTGGTTTCTGCCGTTCGTAGTACCAGCACAGCAAGACCGTTTTGGTTAGTGTTACAAGGCCAGATCAGTCAATCATCCAGAGTTTTGGCCCTGCAATTACTGAAAAGGCTTTTTCAGGAACCACACATTTGTCTGGCCTCTCAACAGATACCCCTCCATTGCGGTTGCACCTACGTTACGGCTATCTGTATCGCTGAGGCATGCAAGCTTCCCAACCAATGGCAAGGTCCATGGTAAAGCAAATGTAGAAGTCTTAGTCATGTTTCAAATTTTTTTCATCAAGATGGGTTATAGTGGAGTAGTTGTCTTGATGAATTTGCATAACTTTTTCATTAAGATATTTTGCAGTGACATATATACTGAATTGTGTTAAAATACTTAAGTACTCAGCTTTTCGAAATATTGTTTGGTAACTGGATCATAATCACTTACAAAAAAAAGGTTCAAATGGCTCTGAGCACTATGGGACTCAACTGCTGTGGTCATCAGTCCCCTAGAACTTAGAACTACTTAAACCTAACTAACCTAAGGACATCACACACATCCATGCCCAAGGCAGGATTCGAACCTGTGACCGTAGCAGTCGCACGGTTCCGTACTGCGCGCCTAGAACCGCGAGACCACCACGGCCGGCTAATCAGTTTCAAGATCTTTTATATCTACCAGTCTTCTGCCTTTAAAATCAACACAACATTTAGACGCTATAATAATGTTGCTTAATTCATTTTGAAATTGTTTAATTACATTCTCTATTTTTACATGTGTGAATGATTTGAATACTGCATACGTAACATAAAGATCACATACGTTGTTCTCAATATCTTCAATCAAATTTTTTGTTTTTGAATTTACTTCTTTCTTATAATTTAACTAAAATCTTTTGTTTTTTGTTAATTTATTTTTTTCAATGTGTTTCACATTTATTTTGCAGCTGCTGAAGCAGGACACAGTTACTAGACTGCTACAACAGTCACTGCCTTTGGGCTTTGCCTTAGTTCCAAAAATGTACATTTACTAGATTCAAAATATCATTAAACTTATAATTATCTGACAACAGTTTTAAAATAGATGTACACAAATAGCTACAAATTACTTCATTAAAATTTTGTATTCTTTTTCTACTGTAGCACAGCTCAGCTGAGCAGAGATACTTAACCAGGTCTTCAGGAATATTTCCTCCAAATTAATCAGATACAAATTTTTTATCCTTTTTTGTAATAATAGATATATTGTGTGCCAGTATGATCAGATTTAAATTTACTATTCCAGATTCATATTCTCTAGGATGATGAGGTAGTTCATCAGTCATAGAAACACTACAAAAGGGTTCAGTGTTAATTTTTAGCTCGTTTTTCTATATAAAAATTTCTGAACTTGTTAGGATACATATCGATTATTTTTTGAATTTTTTTCTTCCCGTTCCTTTCTTCTCCATTCCTAAATTATGTTTTTTTTAGTTCTTCAAATTCTGTGTCACATTTTCTCTTATCCATTACTGTTTTTGTAATACCAGCTGCTCCACCAGCTAGTGAACCAATGGTTGAAACAACCGTCGTGTTTTGTTAGTCCTGAGTTTTCTTTTGGTAGGACATGTTTTGAGGCATCAAGGGATCACCAATTTAGCATTGGAGGGCAGCGTGGAGGGTAAAAATCGTAGAGGGAGACCAAGAGATGAATACACTAAGCATATTCAGAAGGATGTAGGTTGCAGTAGGTACTGGGAGATGAAGAAGCTCGCACAGGATAGACCAGCATGGAGAGCTGCATCACACCAGTCTCAGAACTGAAGACCACAACAACAACAACAAGTTTTTCAGAACATGAATACCTAGTGTTATGAGTAAACTGCCACCAGCTTTTTTTATCGTCATGCCAGGCCCTTAAAACTTCGTTCCTATCTCTTTCTTTTTTTGTGTAACTGTTAAAAATTATCAGTATTATTTAATTGTTCATTACTGCATTTAATTGTAATTGATTTTAGTTTAGTTTTTCCACTAGGTAGCTAAGTATTCATTTATGCAGATAATAATTTTTATAAGGATTTCATAACTCCCAGCCACTATCATTAGTACTCATTCCTAATTTTATCATTTCATACATTAATCCACTAACTGCTGTAGTGGCTAATTTTTCCCCGATTGGTCCATCAGCAGTTGAAGTTATTTATCTCATTCATGTCTTTTCTCTAAATCCATAACGAAATGTTCACTCTGAATTGCACTGTGCACTGATATGAAATTTCCTGGAAGATTAAAACTGTGTGCCAGACGATGACTCGAATTCAGGACCTTTGCCTTTTGCAGGCAAGTGCTCTCTACCAGGTTGGAGACGAGGTACTGGAGCAAGTAATGCTGTGAGGATAGGTCATGTGTCGTGCATGGGTATCTTAGTTGGCAGAGCGCATGCCCACGAAATGCAAAGATCCTGAGTTCGATTCTTGGTCTGGCACATAGTTTTATATGCCCAGAATTTTCATATCGGAGCACACTCCGCTACAGAGGGAAAATTTCATTCTGAAATCATCCCCCAGGCTGAGGCAAAGCCATGTGTCTGCAATATCCTTTCTTCCACGAGTGCTAGTTTTGTAAGATTAGCAGGAGAGCTTCTGTGACGTTTGAGGGCAGGAGACAAGGTACTGGCGGAAGTAAAGCTGTGAGGACGGGCCGTGAGTCATGCTTGGGTAGCTCATTTAGTAGACCACTTGCCTGTGAAAGGCAAAGGTCCCAATTTCGAGTCTCAGTCCGACACACAGTTTTAATATGCCACGAAATTTTTTCTAGATCTTTGCTATCTCCATGTGCAATATCATCTTTTTTCATGTTTTGTCTAATAGATTTATGCTTTTATCGGCATGTGCAAATCTTTTATGTAGTTTTGTAAAGGGCCTGCAGTATATGTAGCCTGGTAGATACATCTCTGGCACTCAAATTATTTAAAGCCCAGTTCACTAATCCTGTCCCATACTTTCCCCTTTTCTAAAATGTGTGTGGTAAGTTATTCAAAATTCTGATCAAATGTGAAATTCTTTTTGGACTATTGATAGCGAAATCTTTAAAATTATTGGTTAATATTTACATTATTCCAACTTCCTCGTTATAATCGTTTTTATTTTCTGCTAATTCTCCAACCTGAATTACTGCTAATCTATCGTTCATCCAGACATATTCCAGTGTTTTTGCTGTATATTTTTTAATTAAGCCTTCACCTACTTTTTCGCTACAGCTTGGCTCTAAATCTGCTTTTAATTCTGGGAAATAGTCATCAACAGTTTCACTTATCCATTTATTGCGCTTAATGCCTCTGTTTGATTTAATTGTATTTGAATTGTTTTCAGAATATAATGCTGCTGAATGGTACAAAATATCTGCAAAATTTGGTAAATCAACAGCTTCGATTTCGTATTTATATCTTTAATAATAGTCTGTGTTTGGTTAAAAGATTCATCAATCCATTTGTTCCTTCAAATGTCCTACCACCGACTTTTAATTTAACTCTATCAAATTTTACTGGTGGATTACCAATAAATTAAAGGCACCAACAAGCCTTAATCCTAAAACTTGGTCTTCTCTAAGGCTGCTGTGCTCTAGCACTCTTTCAATTACAGATAATTTTTTAACATCATCCTCCTTAATTTTTTAATTTTTCTGTCTTTAGCCTATTCTTTACACTTCGCTAATACTTCTTGTATTTCTGATTCATTTAGCGTATAGTCACACTCTGGACTTTCATATTGTTTAATTGGTGGTATGTCATCAAATTCATTAAAATAATCATTATGTTGCTAAGTAACGATCCATTTTTCAACCGCTCTGTTGACTTTGGTAGCTTCAAAACCATATCTCCTGTTCCTTATATTGAATCAATAACAGGTTGATGCTCTTTTTTGAATTTTTGCACTCTATTGTAGGTCGTTTCTTCCATTTTTCAAATTCTTCTTTTAATTGCTCCATTATCTTTCTGTTTTGTTTAGCTTTTTAACATCAACTAGATCATACTGTGCAAACACTTATTAAAGATAAAAAACAATAGTAAAAATAAGTTGAGTTAGTTAAGAAATTTAGTATGTTATGTCTGTACCTTCCTTCTTTAGGCTTAGCCACTCATGTCTACCGTAAAAAAAAAAAAAAAACCGAATTCGTCCTCATTCCAACATTTTCTACAATAACTTTAAATTCATTAAATTTTAGATCACCACCCAACTAATTCGTGATATATGGGACTTAAATCTGTATCATTTTGTCTAAAAATGTTTTAAAAATTTACATTATTCCTTACTAACTGTTTTGGTATTTTTGAATATGTCTGGGCTAAGTAAAAAGCGTCTGATTCTTTACGTCTATTTCTGGTAAAAAATTCTCTACCAACATCCTTATTTTCAAGAATGCAATCATCACATATACCAACTGAATTATCATCACATTCATCTAGTGGTACAATTTAGTCATTATTTTCAATAAAATTAACTATTTTTTTTTACTTTTGTCTTCCATTTTTGCATGTTTTGATAAGTTTCGAGTATTTCAGTTAATCTAAACTTTTTGAATAAGTATACAAGGAATTGATTTAATTCAAAACCAATCGTCCTGGACCTAAAATATAACTATCAATCATTTCTGTTCTTTTTCCACAGCCACTTGGTCCTATTATTGCACATCAAATAAAATTCAGTAAGACCTTACCATGTTTATTTTTCTATTTCTTCTCCGGAATTCTCATCTTAGGATCCCAAACTGTTTTCATTTAACTAAATAACGTTTTATTAATATTATATGTGTCTTATACTTTAGTTGAGAGGTAAGTCATCTGTTCTCAAAGAAATATTGCCTGTGCCTGCACAAAAAAATTTTAATGATGTTGCACTAGTTGGTTTTTATATAACTTTTTAACTCCAAATATTACATCAAAAAACAATAAATTATATTGTGGTGGAGAAACAATAAAAATCCCTGTAGGTCAATATAAAAATGTTTAGAAATATTTATTTATACCAAAAGCCAAATATTCACAATAAAACATATTGAATTTTAAACAGAGTTTTTATTGAGAGCAATGTTAAATTATAAATAGATATAAAAGATAGTATTTGAAGTGTGCTTGGATTTTGTGGTCAAACTACTGAAGCTAATAAAAATACTATTGCTAATGATGTGCCTAAATTTATTCCATTCAAATTAATTAATAAAATCTTAAATTAGCTATGAAATCTTTGTGAAGCATAATGGTCTGTTAATGGGAAACTAGTATTATTGCTTCATTCAGGCCTAATGCTGAATTTAATGGACCAGTAATTCATGAACCATATTTTCCCATATACATTCGATTTTTTAATACCATTCAGGAATTAGAAATAACTGAGACTGATGAAAATGATAATTTGATTACTTCAGTGGCGCTATTGTAACAGTTATTTTAGAAATGGTTTAATAAATTTTTATCTTTAATATATAAAAAGCAAAATAGAGAGCTATAAGTTTTACTCATTCTCTGTTAATGAGCAGACTAAAAATAACCTAATTCATCTTAACAAGACCACAAATATTAATATAATATTAGAGTTGGTTGGGTTTATCCTAATCTAGCTCAGCTGTATGTGAGCTTTAGTATTATTTGAGCTGGTGATTCAGATTATCCAACATACGATGGAAAATACAGTACAAAATTGACTGACAGCTTTGTGGCAAAGCTATTTGAGATTATCACCATAAAGGAAGGAAACAATATTTTGTTTAGATTCAAAGATAGTTCTGTTTCTTCATCAGTCCTTATGCGATTGACTTCATATCTAGCCAGTGAGTTAACCATGGAGGGTCGGTTCTTCAATAATTGGAAGATAAAAAATAAATAGAATGAAACACTTTACACTTTAGAAATATTTGGTGGATTTTTCAAAGATTATTTGGGAAGGAGATTTAACCATAAGCTTTACATGGTCTTCAAGTGCAGCAGATGACATTTTTCCATGTGCTGAGACGATGTACCTTTTGCATTTCTTACTTTTACGTTTTCGTTTTCGTTTAAAGGAAAAGAGAGAAGGTAAAGCAATAGTCTCTGTATAGCCTGCGCCGCCCGTCATGTGTTTTTGATTTTCAAATGTTAAAAAACCTAAGATGTTTTTCCTCTTCCTCGGTAAGAGGTGAACAGAGGTAGACGCATGTTATCTTAGAGCGTAATTGGAGGTAGCCATTTAGGGATATGTGAATAACTGAAAAGTCTGTATTTTCTATGTGTGTAGAAGAGAAGAGTATGATATTATTTTACTAACTGAGAGATTGAATGAGCTATTATTCCAAGTAGTACTGTAATATGAAGAACTGAAGCCCACCTGTGTATTTCGAAGAATTCATGAAGATCTGGTTAATGTAACATTGACATAGTCAGGATTTTGTAGGTGGATACAGCTAGCCAACATAGCATTTTTAATTGGTAAGCAAAAATATGAAGAGGGAAAAGTAGTATTTTGTGCATGCAGAGCCAATATGAACTAATAAGAATTCATTTACAGGCAGAGCCCAGCTTACTGTGCTTGTCCGAGTGCCGCCAAATAATATCTTTAATTCCATATATCTAAAAAACATTTTATCGTTTTTTTAATTATATTTTTTATTATATTATAAATTGGCAACAAGTGACAAGCACGATACGTAGTGGGGAAAGCTGTGAGTACTAGTATTGTTAAGACAGTGAGTATACTTGTATGTTAATAATTTCTTTATGTTCCATGTACGCTGATGACATGACAGAGATGATGATATAATACTGGAAAAAATACTAACTGAAAAAAAGAAATAATAAATAAATCAGAAGGAAGATGACAACATAACCAATAGTGAACAACAAAGCACAATAGAGGAAGTACCAGTTACAAGACAAAACTCAGATACGACCGCGCAATGCATGTAGAAAATACGTTCCTAGTAGACCTTTTAGAAAGTCCAAGCACCTACTTCCTAAAATCCAGAACCTGAAGCTTCAGAGGTTAACGCAATTGTAATCAAGTAGATAGAATTACATTTCTTTATCAGTACGAAATGCATATTGAGTGAACAACAATTGAGATTACAATTACATATATGCGTTCTGTCGCGCGAGAAATAGCGCGGAAGTAAAATCTATACAGAGAAAATATTAATTTTGGTAACTGCAGAGGCGTAAAGATCTCTATAATGGATGGACAAAACAATAAGGAAATGTCATTCCAAAATCAAAAAGCCAATATAGTAGACTTGCATTTGCAAAACGCAACAACGAGTTGTTTGGAACCATTGAGCGGTGATTATTTGGATGCTGGGCGCGACATGCCACTGTTGCATTCGACGCCCGTGAATACGGAACGTTTCATTACAAGCAATATGTTGATTACGGTTGACGAAATTAATGACATCTCAAGGCAAAGGAATATTTTAAAGTTTTACACGTAGCACTGACGCAGATGCTGACAGGCGTAGACCAGAAGAGACTAGGGAAGATATGCAAGCCTTATTTCGAGCCTTAACAGACATAAATTCAAAAATGTCTGGTTCAGAGACTAATCTGAACATAGTATGTTCAAAGATGTCGGGTTTAGACACAATACAAACAGACATGACTAATATGAATGCAGACGTGACCACAGTAAAGTCCGAGGTCGGAAAGGTAAATACAAACATGACACACATTTCAGGCGAGGGACAAAATTTGCGCACATAACTAAATAATTTGGATACGAATTTCACATAGCAGATTTCCCAAATCTCCACAGGCGTGGACAGGAAAATTAATGACCAAGTTCATGATATGAGTGAGAAACTAAAAGGCATAATGGAAGAAAAATTTGAAACACTAACACGCAGGTTAACATAGACAATGTACAATCAGAAGTAGCGAAGCTGCGTTCTTTCTGTGACGACTTCCCAGAAAATGTAGAGAAAATCACAGTGGAGATAGGATTACTTAAGTCAGAACACAAAAGAATCAACTCAGACATTGTTTAACCTTACGAAACAGTAAAGAGTAGTACAAAGGATGAAAACACAACGTTCGCGAAAAAATGCGTACGCGAACAGCGTACTTATGTGGAAGCGGTAAAGGAAGTAATGGGGGTCAAGGAGCAAGAAATTTTAAAACGTTTAGAACGTTATATCAAACAGGTAGAACAACGGATAATGGTCGAAATAGTTAACAAACAAAGTACGGTAATATCATCGCCGGGGGCGGTAACCGGAGCTGTAAACAGCCGTCCGCCGGTGAGAGAAATCAGTGGCGCGGACAACAATGCCCCACGCCGTGCGACCGCATGCTTATGCGCGACGCGAGTAACGGGCAAAACTTTTGTGAAACAGATATGTCATCACCAAATGTAAATGCTGTTCCGCCGTGCTACACAACGTTGTTAATGGACGACAGTTTAATAAAACATAGACAGTTTCCTGTATTTTCAAATGAAACAGAGCGAACGCACCCGGTAGTGTTTGTCCGCGCCTTTAGGAATGTACTGCCTAGGACTTGGACAGAAGCTCAAAAAATTAAATTTGTGGCAGGACACACCGAGGGTGACGCCCTTTTACAGAGATGTCGGAACTTTGCGAGACATATGATCAGTTTGAGAATGCATTTTTAGATAAATACTGGTCAACAGCTATCCTGGAGAGATTAAGACGAGAGGTATTTAACCCAGTATCATATCATCCAAAATCCGGAGGCTAAGGAAATATTTTGAAACATATCTAAACAAGACCCGCTACTGGAATAATCCGATATCTCATGTCGATGTATTGACAATCTTAAAGAACAAGTTACCTGCAAATGTTAGGAAAAAATCAGTAACCGTTCCCGAATATGATCTCGAGTGTTTTCTCTCAGTGCTCGACTCAATAGATCTAATTCATGAGTATGGGCAAGCCATGCCTAGTTACCGTAACGGTAATGAACAGAACCTAACAACTACGGTAACGGTAATGGCTTTGGAAACTATAATGGTCGTGTGCGTATGAATGAATGGCATCCGTATGCACCGCCACGCCACAACGGAAATCCGTGCAAACAGTTTATGCATCAGCCACACGGTGACCGAAGGTACGAAAATAAATGTCAGCACCATAGGTACAGCAATGGCCGAGCTACGAGAAATTCGAGAGAAAACTTTGATACTAGGCGACAAGGAAATGCAAATTACCAGGATCTGAATGTGGAACGCAGGGATCCGAGAGAAAACTGGCAGCCCGCACAGTCAAAACAACCGGAACACGAACTGGCGAGCACGCGAACATACGGTGAACATTGTAGAAGTGACAGCAGAAAATGAAACAATACCTTTACCGCCACCAGGAAATAATAATCGAGCGTGACTAGAGGAAGAAGGTAATGAACTGTCAGTATTCCACAGTAATAATATTAGCGACATAAACACTAACACGAACAGAAACAGAAAAGAGGAAGTAGACACTCAAACATACTTACACGTACAGCATATCCGTAATCTGTTTTTAAGGTATGATAAGGAAACAGAATTGAAAGAAGACTTGTTTACTGAAGAGAAAGAAACAACACGCAAGGCAAATGGAATTATTCAAGGAACAATAAAGGTAAAGGTGGGAAACATAGATGTACCAGTTCTTTTGGATACTGGCGCATCAACAAGCCTGATGTCAAGCAGCTTGTTTAAAGAGATAGCACATGAAGTAAATGTGCCCATACTACTCGTAGAGAACAGTAAGATCGTAAGGGCGATGGGAAGTAAATCTTAAGTTATAAAATTACAGGCCAGCATACCCATTAGCATATGTGTAACTTTGCAGTGTACTTTCTTGTTGGTAGACAAACTTATGGTGAACTATATACTTGGTATGGAGGTGTTCAGAACATATGGGGTAAAAATAGACATCGGTAGCGGGGAATGTCAATTTCAAGTAGGGGTACACACACTAACAGTGGACTTCGTGAGAACTACAATGACAAATCAGACGAGGCAGATACCTGACATTAATGTTAAACTTATCTACCCTCAAATCTTAAACGCAGATGAAATGGAACTTGATGATTTTGGTGGGGAGATCCTCGATGAGCCAACGGTAGACAGTAAAATAAGTAAATACACTTGTCTTAACAATGAACAGCGAAGTGATTTGACAAAATTACTCTTCAAGTATAATAGCATTTTTCGTAAATAACCCAGTGTTCTTAAGGGATATGAATATGAAATGGAAGTGTACCCGCATGAAACCTGTTGTAGAACGCCATATGACATTCCTTGGGCAAAGAAAGAGGCAGTAAGATAAGAAATAGAGCTTATGGTTAGGTGGGAGGTTATTGAAACATAGCACTCACCTTACTGCAGTCCGATTCTCGCAGTTGGTAAAACTGAAGGAATAGTGCTGTTGGTGTTAGACGTGAGAGAAATAAACAAAATCATCGTTCCTATAAGAACAAGGCCAGAGGATTTAGAAGAACAGTTATTAAAGATTTATGGCGTAAATTATTTAACATCCCTTGATTTGAAAGCTTCATACTGGCGAACTTTATCACATGGAAACGGAAATGCCATGTGGCTAGGGCCTTCCGTCGTGTAGACCGTTCGCATGGTGCAAGTCTTTCTAGTTGACGCGTCTTCTGCGACTTGCGTGTCGATGGGGATGAAATGATGATGATAAGGGCAACACAATACCCAGTCCCTGAGCAGATAAAATCTCTGATGCAATCTGGAATTGAACCCGGGCCGTTAGGTTTGCTATTCCGTCGCGCTGACCACTCAGTTACCAGGGGCGCACATTTTCTTACAAGAAGAGAGTAGAAAGTATACAGCTTTCACAAATGCCGGGAGGAGCTAACAGTTTAGGCTGCTACCTTTCGGTTTAAACGTGAGCGCTTGTGTGTTTATTGAAGCATTAGACAGAGTACTTGGACCGGAACTGAAATGAAATGAAATGATCGTATGGCATTGTTGGCCGAGAGGCCCCATTCGGGGAAGTTCGGCCGCCGTATTGCAAGTCCTTTTTAGTTGACGCCACTTCGGCGACTTGCAAGTCAATGATGATGAAATGATGATGAACACACTACACCCAGTCATCACGAGGCACAGAAAATCTCTGACCCCGCCGGGAATCGAACCCGGGACCCCGTGCGCAGGAAGCGAGAACGCTACCGCAAGACCACGAGCTGCGGACTCCAGAACTGCTTAGCCAGGTTACACTCTATGTTGATCACCTATTAATTGCAACTAAAACATGGGATGAACATTAATTATTTTGGAAATGGTTTTCAAAAACTTGATGAATACAATGTCACAGTTATCTTTAAAAAGCCTGAATTCGGAAAAGACAAAATAAAATTCTTAGTGCATATCATTTCACTAGTAGGAATTCTACCTGACCCCAGTAAACTAGATGTGATACGCAATTTCCCAACACCCTACACAAAGAAACAATTAAGAGGTTTTCTGGGACTGGCCTCGTTTTTCAGGAAATTTCTGCAACAATTGTTGAACAGTAGTTCACTATTAAACTTACTACATAAAAACCACAGTTGGTTGTGGACTAAAGAATGCGAAAATGATTTTCAGCAGATTAATCAGGCGCTGATTAACGCACCTATCCTTAAACACCCAGATATGGAGTTGTTGACTGGAATACTCTCTTTCAAATTCTAAAGGTGTCAGGGGTAAAATACAGGGAGCGAAAGGCTATTTACAATTTGTACAGAAACCAGATGGCAGTTATAAGACTCGAGGGGCATGAAAGGGAAGCAGTGGTTGGGAAGGGAGTAAGACAGGGTTGTAGATCTCCCCGATGTTGTTCAATCCGTATATTGAGCAAGCAGTAAAGGAAACAAAAGAAAAATTCGGAGTAGGTATTAAAATACATGGAGAAGAAATAAAAACTTTGAGGTTCGCCGATGACATTGTAATTCTGTCAGAAACAGCAAAGGACTTGGAAGAGCAGTTGAATGGAATGGACATTGTCTTGAAAGGAGGATATAAGATGAACATCAACAACAGCAAAACGAGGATAATGGAATGTAGTCGAATTAAGTCGGGTGATGCCGAGGGAATTAGATTAGGAAATGAGACACTTAAAGTAGTAAAGGAGTTTTGCTATTTGGGGAGCAAAATAACTGATGATGGTCGAAGTAGAGAGGATGTAAGGATGTAAAATGTAGACTGGCAATGGCAAGGAAAGCGTTTCTGAAGAACAGAACTTTATTAACATCGAGTATAGATTTAAGTGTCAAAAAATGGTTCAAATGGCTCTGAGCACTATGGGACTCAACTGCTGAGGTCATTAGTCCCCTAGAACTTAGAACTAGTTAAACCTAACTAACCTAAGGACATCACAAACATCTATGCCCGAGGCAGGATTCGAACCTGCGACCGTAGCGGTCTTGCGGTTCCAGACTGCAGCGTCTTTAACCGCACGGCCACTTCGGCCGGCTATTTAAGTGTCAGGAAGTCATTTCTGAAAGTATTTGTATGGAGTGTAGCCATGTATGGAAGTGAAACATGGACGATAAATAGTTTGGACAAGAAGAGAATAGAAGCTTTCGAAATGTGGTGCTACAGAAGAATGCTGAAGATTAGATGGGTAGATCATATAACTAATGAGGAAGTATTGAAAAGGATTGGGGAGAAGAGAAGTTTGTGGCAGAACTTGACCAGAAGACGGGATCGGTTGGTAGGACATGTTCTGAGGCATCAAGGGATCACCAGTTTAGTATTGGAGGGCAGCGTGGAGGGTAAAAATCGTAGAGGGAGACCAAGAGATGAATACACTAAGCAGATTCAGAGGGATGTAGGTTGCAGTAGGTACTGGGAGATGAAGAAGCTTGCACAGGATAGAGTAGAATGGAGAGCTGCATCAAACCAGTCTCAGGACTGAAGACCACAACAAACAACATGGAGTTGGGCTTTTGTTTAAGCACCGATGCTTGTTATCAGGGGCTCGGTGCGTGTCTGTTTCAAATAATAACAAAGGATGGTAAAGAAGAAGTCAATGTAATCAGTTTTTCTAGTAGAACTCTTACAGAATGTGAAAGATATTATTCTGTAACTGAGCTAGAGGCGTTAGCAGTACTTTGGGCGTTTCGCAAATTTCAATATTACCTTTTTGAAAACAAACTAAAGTTTACTGTGATCATCAGGCTTTGTCCTTTCTTCTTAAGTTGTTACACAAGAGCATAGCGAGGTGGTGCATGTATGCACAAGGGTTTGATTTTGAAATAGTGTACATAAAAGGGGAACGGAATGTTTTGGCAGATGCACTATCACGGTTACCCGAAGGCCTCACCGATTTCCACGAGTTAGAAGAACAAACATCAGATTTCAACATACTTTTAATAAATGACGGAACTTTTAAACTATATTATATCAAAATGTGCGAAAACATGCAACGATTTCAGGTAGAAGACCCGAGATGGAGCAAGGTAATACAAAATTTGCACGCTAGAACACACGAACAGTTAGAGCAATATTACATTATACCGGGTGATCAAAATGTCAATATAAATTTGAAAACTGAATAAATCACAGAATAATGTAGACAGAGAGGTACAAATTGACACACATGCTTGGAATGACATGGGGTTTTATTAGAACCAAACAAATACAAAAGTTCAAAAAATGTCCGACAGATGGCGCTTCATCTGATCAGAATAGCAATAATTAGCATAAAAAATTAAGACAAAGCAAAGATAATGTTCTTGACAGGAAATGCTCAATATGTCCACCATCATTCCTCAACAATAGCTATAGTCGAGGACTAATGTTGTGAACAGAACTGTAAAGCATGTCTGGAGTTATGGTGAGGCATTGGCGTCGGATGTTGTCTTTCAGCATCCCTAGAGATGTCGGTCGATCATGATACACTTGCGACTTCAGGTAACCCCATAGCCAATAATCGCACGGACTGAGGTCTGGGGACCTGGGAGGCCAAGCATGACGAAAGTGGCGGCTGAGCACACGATCATCACCAAACGACGCGCGCAAGAGATCTTCCACGCGTGTAGCAATATGGGGTGGAGCGCCATACTGCATAAACATCGTACGTTCCAGCAGGTGTTTATCAGCCAGGCTGTGGATGATGCGATTCTGTAACATATCGGCGTACCTCTCACCCGTCACGGTAGCAGTTACGAAACCAGAATCACACATTTCCTCGAAGAAAAAAGGCCCGATAACGGTAGATGTGGTAAATCCAAACCATACCGTGACTTTCTCGTCGTGCAATGGAGTTTCCACAACAGTTCTAGGATTTTCGATGGCCCAAATTCTGCAGTTGTGGACGTTGAAAGACCCTCGGAGCGTGAAATGAGCTTCGTCGGTCCACAACACGTTACTCAACCAATCATCATCTTCCGCCATCTTTTGAAACGCCCACGTCGCAAATACCTTCCGCTTCACTAAATCGCCAGGTAACAGTTCATGATGCCGATGGATTCTGTACGGATAGCATCGGAGGGTACGCCTAAGTGCCAACCATACAGTAGTGTATGGAATGCCGGTGCGACGTGCAACTGCATGAGCGCTGACTTCCCCGTGCATAGACGAACCCGTTACAGTCTCCATTTCTTCCTGAACTGTCTCAGCAGCATTACGCCTTGTGCTCGGTCGGCCACTACGGGGTCTATCGTCTAAACAACCCGTGGCTTCGAACTTCGAAATCATTCTCGCCACAGCTGCATTTGTCAACGGACCTTTACCCGTTCGAATCCCCTTCCTATGGCGATGGGATCGTAATGCTGAACTAGCACATTCCCCATTCTGATAATACAGCTTCACTAAAAGCGCCTTTTCAGGTAACGTCAACATGCTGCGATTGCTGGCGCATCTGATTCTCATTACAGCTCCTTTTATACACGAGTGTCACGCGCAGTCACTGACGTTTTGCTGTCCAGCGCCATCTGTCGGACATTTTGTGAACTTTGTTTTCTTTTGGTTCTAATAAAACCCCATGTCATTCCAAGCATGTGTGTCAATTTTTACCTCTCTATCCACATTATTCCGTGGTTTATTAAGTTTTAAAATTTATACTGACTTTTTGATCACCCGGTATATAATGGCGTCCTCTTTCATAGAAGAGATTGACGAGTGGATAAGTGGTGTGTGTGCATACCTCAGGACTATGTGGACACCTTAATTCAGCAGAAGCACCGCACAAGGGGTCACTATGGAGTGCTAAAGTGTGCTGCCAAAATTCTTACGTATTGTTATTTCCCTAATACGAGGCGACGTATAGAACAAGTTATCAGACGCTGTGCAGTTTGTCTAAAGGTCAAACATCAGAATAGGACATGCCTTAACGTACTACACCCAATAATACTAAAGCAACCAAGGGGTCTTGCATCTATTGACGCCGCAGGACCTTATCCTCAAGACCGCGGTGGGGTCAAATACATCGTAGCCCTGTATGACGTTTTTAGTAAGTATCTCCAACCTTACACAGTCAAAACAATTAGGTCTGGACCAATTATTAGGCGGATTCTGGAAGACTACGTACCACACGTTCGGAAACCCCGTGCATTCCTGACTGATAACGTATCAAATTTTACAGGTGACCAATGGAAATCATTTTTGAAATTACAAAACATACGTCATATTTTAGTATCCAAGTTCCACCCAGAAGCAAGTGCCGTCGAACGGTGCTTTCGTGAATTTAATAGGTTTATCAGGACATATATAGCACAGAATCAAAAGAAATGGATAGAATACCTGAGTCCGTTTCAGCATATATTAAATCACTTACCGTACACATCAACAGGGTACACACTGGCCGAACTTATGTTTGAAAAGGTGGAACTAGATGAATGGGCAGAACTGATACCTAAATTAGAGCACAAAGAGATAGCCTTAGATGAGAAAGCTTGACAAGCGCTAATAACATTGGAAGAGCAAGCTCAAATAAGGAAAGGAAATTACGATAGGAAATCGAAAAACATAACAGAATTCCAGATTGGACAGGCGGTACTATTAAGAACACATCCAAAATCATTGAAGTTAAAAGCATCGAATACAAAATGACAATTATTATATGTTGGTCCATATATCATTGTTAACAAGCCACATCCTGGGAACTACTTGATAGGAAATATAAAAAAAAATGTTAAAATAAAAGTCATGTAGCCACATAAGGATTTGCGGAAATTTATTAAATGAATATTCAAGTCTCATTCTTTCCTTATCTGTTGCATCAATAAAACACATGAAGGCCCTTTCACGAATAAGCCGACTGGCGCTCATTTCCTCTCCAGCTAGGGCGTAAAATACTTATATTTCCGGTATCCTCTCCCTCTTCTACTATCCTGTTTAGCCAATAAGGAATGTTCAATCTTCTTCTACTATCTAACATGCAACATAGTGAATAGAAATTTTCCTTGCATTTTGATACTGTACTTTCTTAAGACTTAAATGTCTATAGAAGCAAAGGAAACTTTTTGATATTCCTTAAGGAGACACTGAGTATATAACAAGAACTAAAACAACTATACATAATACTGAATGAGTGAAAACCTTTAGATGACGTAGTTATGCTACATCAGGAGAAGAAACTTAAACAAGAGCGATGGAAAAGAAAGGAATTCACAGTGCTTGAGCTTTAAGCGAGAGTCATATCAGTTGATTGACTTTTCCTTGTTTGAACACACTAAATTACAGAATATCTGTACAAAAGATGGAAGAAATGAAGTTTTTACTTGAGAAATATGGAATCTAGATCCACCAAATAATTATCTGAAACCACATGATGCTTTCCTAGATTTTTAGAGAGTCACACAAACTGAATAGTGACATGAATATTAATACCCTCAGCTTTATTGAAAACTATCCTATCCATGTCATAAATATGACTAGGAGAATGAATATGTTAATTCCTCAGAAAAAAACAATGAAGCTGTGTGCCACTTCCAATGTTAAAATTGAGAATGATATACTTGCCTGTATGGTCATGTATGGTAAGGAAAATTTAATATATGATTCTCAGTATAGAATTTTGAGTGAAAATCTTAAATCGTAATAAAACTATAATGTTTTAGCGAGTTAGAAGTAAATAATTTATATTACAATAATGGCTGTGAATATTTAAAAACTAGATATGGTGGAAAAATTTGTATGGAACTTCATAATAAATTTGAATTTATTTGCCAAATAGATACTTGAAATTAATTAGTGACTGGGATTTTCAATTTTTTGAAGATGGAAATAGTAAAGTAATATATAAGGAAATGAAGAAACTTAAAAATAATGATAACAAATTTCATGATATAGAATTTTTTGTTTAATTAAAATTGGCTGCTGCCAGCTGGTTTATTCTTTTTTGAGTTATTAGTTTTTTGAACTATCCATTTTAATATTTTTTTCAACAATAAATCTTTTTTTGTTAGTTTATACCAATGCATGTAGCGTATGGGATGCTATTGATTTCTATGTAGACGATATTGTTTGCTCAATAATTTGTGTCCTAGTACACTCAGCCTACCGACTTACTAATGAAAGCAATCGGTACTGTAGTTGACAATTGTCTCAGGTGTGTTGGAAAATAGCCAGCGCTAATAGAAAGCACTGAAGCTCAAATCATTACAGGTATGAGAATCTGGCTAAACCAGAGGTAAGTTCAGCCAGGATTTCTACAGAGGACCAAATTGTGTACAGAAGAGGTAGACTAAATGCAGTTGGTGCTGCAGTGTTTATTACTGTCTGAAGTATGTTACCCTGTAGTGAAATGGAAGTAGATAGTTCCTGTAAGTTAGTGTGGGTACAGGTTATGCTTGACAACCTTTTACTGACGCCAGTTATAGTTGGTGGGGACTTCCATCTAGCCTCGAAATGTTGGCGAAAATACATGTTTTAAGTGGGAGGAAAGCACAAAATGTTGTCCAGTGTAGTTCTGAATGCTTTTTTAATAGAAAATTATTTCAACAATTAGTTCAAAAGTCCATTCGAAGTGTAAATGGTTACAAAAACATACTTGATTTCTTAGCAGCAAATAATCCTGTGCAAATAGTTAGCAACATGGTGGGTACAGGTATTAGTGACAACAAGGTTATTGTAGCGAGACTGAATACCATAACATCCAGAACCACCCAAACAGAACCCAAAATACATCTGTTTAAAAAACGCAGCTAAAAATCTGCTTGAGGTCTTCCTAAGAAACAGTCTCCACTCCTTCCAATCTGAATATGTAATCGTATACCAGATGTGATTAAAACTTAGAGAAGTAGTATCGACAGCCATTGAGAGAATAAATTAATAAGAGGTGGTACTGATCCCCCAAGGTATAGAAAACATGTCAGGACACTGTTGCTGAAGCAACGAAAAAAGCATGTCAAATTTAAAAGAATGCAAAACCCTGAAGATTAGAGAAGTTTTACAGAGGCTCGAAATGTAGCGCAAACTTCAATGCGAGATGCTTTTAATACTTTACACACCGAAACTCTGTCTCGAAATCTCGCAGGAAATCCAATGAGATTCTGGTTGTATGTAAAGTACACCAACAAAAATATAGATCAATATCTTCACTGCGCAATTACATCTGTGATAAATGATGACACTGACACGAAAGCAACGTTACTAAATACGGTTTTCCAAAATTGTTTCACCGAAGAAGACGAAGTAAATATTCCAGAACTCGAACCAAGAACAACTACCAACATGAATAACTTAGAAGTAGATATCCTCCGTGTAGCTTAAATCACTTAATAATGGCAAGGCATCCGGTCCTGATTGTATTCCAGTCAGGTTATTTGCAGAGTATGCTGATACAATAGCTACATATTTTGAATCATATACAACCGATCGCTCGGTGAAAGATCCGTCCGTGCCTGAAGACTGGAAAGTAGCACCAGTTACGACAATTGCCAAGAAAGTAAATAGGGGTAATACACTGAATTACAGAACCAAGTCGCTAACGTTGATTTGCAGTAGAATTTTGGAACATTACTGTGTTCCGACGTCATGAGTTATGTCGCAGAAAACGATTTCTTAACAAACAGCCAACACACATTCAGAAAATATTGTTCTTGTGAAACACAACCAATTCTTTATTCTCACTAAGTAAAGAGTGCTATTGACAGGGGATGTCAAATTGATTACATATTGTTTGATTTCCAGAAGGCTTTTGGCACCGTAACCCACAAGCGACTTCCAATCTAAATGCATGCCTACGGATTATCTCAGTTGTGTAACTGGATTCGTGATTTCCTGTCCATAAGGTTCGTAGTAATTGACAGAAAGTTATCGAGTAAAAGGGAAGTTAGTATCTGGCCTTCGGTGAGTGCCCTGTACGTGATCAACATCAACGATTTAGGAGAGAAACGGAGTAGCACTCTTAGATTGCTTGCGGTGTTGTGACATTTACTGTCTTATGAAGTTATGTCATGATCAAAACAAATTGCAGCACGATTTAGACAAGATATCGGTATGGTGCGAAAAGTGGCAGTTGACTCTAAGTAATGCAGAGTGTGGAGTCATTCATATGAGTGCCAGTAGGAATCCACTAGATTTCGGTTACACGATAAATCACACAAATCTAGAGACTGTAAATTCAACTACACACTTAGGTATTACAGTTACGATTAAATTAAGCCGGAACATCTCATAGATAATGTTGTAGGTAAAACAAACCAAGAAGTACGATTTATTGGCAGAAAACTGAGAAAATACTACAGGACTACTAAAGAGACAGCCTGCACTACGCTTGCATGTCCTCTTCGAGAGTACTGCTGTGCTGTGAGGGATCTACATCAGATAGGATCGACGGAGGACACCGAAAAAATTCAAAGAAAGGCAGCTCATTTTGTACTATCGTGAAACAGGGGGGAGAGCACCACGAACATGATACGTGTACTGGGGTGGCATCATTAAAACAAAGACTTTTTCCTTGCGGCAGGATCTTCTCAAGAAATTTCAGTCATCAACTGTCTCCTCAGCGTGTGAAAATATTTCGTTGGTGCCCATATACATTGGGAGAAACGATCATCGTAATAAAGTAAGAGAAATCAGAGCGCACACAGAAAGATTTAATAAGAGTTTGCTGTTCGAGAGTGGAACGGTAGAGAAATAGGTTGAAGATGGTTCGAGGAACCCTCTGCCGGGCACTTAATTGTGAACTGCGGAATAATCATGTAGAGGTAGACGTAGATATATTTGGTGGGTTGGGGGAGGGGGGGGGGGTTGCGGGTGGCAGAGGCATTAACAAACTGTGACCCTATGTGTGGCTGTTTCGACAAACACTGCAACAATGTAGCAGTGTGCACTGTTGTTGCCGGGTAACGAGTCGTGGTGTTCGAGACTCATCGCAGTTCTCAGGAAAAGCAGAACAACGTTTTCTATGTTTCAAGCACTTTCTACAGCAAAATCTCAAAAGTTCCGCCCCTTAGAAGCAATGATTAACAAGGTGAGTTGCTTTGTTCTCTGTTGCACCGAATTTTGGTTTCTGTCAGCTTCCGTGCTAGTAAGTTGATACATTAAAGACGTAACTAAACACAGGTACAAGATTGTCTTGGACATAGATATACCTTTACATAAAAAGTAAAAGTTTACGAATAAAATAACAATTGAAATACTACTCGTAGATGTCAACTCTGTTCACTGACGTAACGAACGTAGTTCAGGCGACGCAAACAACATGGAAGACTATAACTTCATATCTGTGACCAGTTATTGAAACGCAAATAAAACAGGGGAAAAGAAATGTTAAGAGTTACATCTATACTTATTGAAAAGAAAACGAAAAGAGTTTTATAAAATAAGTTCTACTGCAGCTATGGATCCCAAGACACAAGACCGTATCTTAAAAAAAGACATCATGTTTTTGTATATCGAAATGGTTGTCACAATAAAAGTCGTAACTGTTTATTGGAAAGAAGATGAATCGACACGTGGAAGGCCTACTGTTGTGGTTGAGTCCACCATGCACATTTCGAACTAAAAAAAAAACTTTCGTTGTAAATCAAACGAAATTAGTATCGCAATATACACTTTAGATATACAGCTGAAGTGGAGATAGCGATATGTATGTACCAGGAGTAAATCGAAAAGTATTAGAAGGTGAACTATAATTATTTATGGGAAAGCAAACGATTCGACTCTCGTAAATAGAGCTCTCTAGCGATAGTGGAGACCACGATGCACAATATGAATGAAAACACAGCATATTTATCATAAAGAAGGAAAACTGATAAATCAACGAAGTAACAGAAATCCCATCAAAAAGGATACAGTATTTTGTTAGTAATATATAGTGCAGATTAAAAAAATAATTTTTCAGGAAACCACGAAAAAAGAAAAATACTAACACTATGAAGATATTAAATTCAAAACGCGCACCAAGAAGTGATGCTACAGCAGCCATTACCATTACGTCACTGGTCAAAGTGAATGGCTTGTATCGCAAATTCCTCTTGATGCAAGTTTATTGCTAGAATTCTTGGCTTTCGATGCTAGATGACTAGAATGTTATTTGAAATATATTCATCAATGACGATTTACTATGAACCAAAAAAGGAGTTATTCCTTTATGTCAGCCGTAGTAATAATCTTGGTATATTCTCTTTTTGGTAGTAGATTCAACTGGAGGAAATTCGAACCTACACTCCCCCGATCGCACAGCAAAAACACAGGGCAAAAGGCAAGTTCCACAACATACGGCAGCCGGAGGGCCAGCCACAACCTGCTTGTGCCTATGTTTGGATCCGTCTGTACACGCATCGTAGCAAAGGACTCGACCTCCTAGTTTCGTTTGTAGCAGTTTTACAGTTGAAACCTGTGCATAAAGATGTATCGCTCATAAATTATAAGCGAGAGCTAGCCAGTCTACAAGATGTCATATCAAACGGTTATGGCAATAAGGGCAATAATTCGACAAACATAAACGTTCAAAGAATACAGAAAAAGAAATAGTCACGTAGAAAAACGACCAATAAAAGCATAACAAGACCGACCATTCGCTGCCAGAAGGAAACAGCATAAAATAAAAGAACGGTAAAAATGTAGTGTAGTGGACGATGTCATTTACTATAATACTGACAATGTAAAATTAACAATAAGTTATGTATCATGTGGAAAATATGTATCGGTTCCGTAATCTAACAATAAAATTTTCGTACATTCCTTCCGAATCTTTTCGAAGTAACGAAGCCTTCTATAGTGTCTGTAGCTATGTTTTTCTCCTACTGCTTTCGACTCTTTATTGCGCAGTTGGAATGGATAGAGGCTCCTGCAGCCTTCCCAAGCACAGTTTTCAACGAGATTTTTGCTTGCTCATTTGTCTCCTCTGACAAAAACGTAATGGCAATGCTTGTAATCACGAGTGTCTCATTAAGAAGAAGTTTCTCTGCTCCTATAATGCATAGAAGACTGCAGTGCCGTGCTGTGTAGTATAGAGACAGCACCGAGAACACTCGGAGTGAAGATCGGCAGCAGACTGTCAACTCAAGCGGTCGCCCGTTCGGAAAAAAAGGAATGAAATGGCCCAGCGCTCTGATGTCACGTTATTTTGTGCGATTTCGACGCACAACAATCACGAAGCGGCAGGTAGCACATCGAATCTGATGCTGCAAAGAAATTCTTAAAAAATTCCACAAAGGTGCATCTCTATTATTGTATAGAACTGTTCCCAGTGGCATAATTTGTGGTTGACTTTATCAAGTCCTAGGATATAAGGTGCTTGAAGACGAGGAGGCAAACCTCAGTTTGTCAAGACGATATGGAGGACTGTTTCATCCACAGAAAGAAAAACGTTGAAACATTCGATGTTCGGCCCTCAAAAGACAACCCATGATTGGAATAACGCTTAACAGTGTCTGTCACAGTGTCGAGAAATGCCTAAAGCATTCGTCCTGGATCGAGATCCAGCAGTTGCTTGTTGAACCACATCACTCTCGGCACGAAAAACTATCCAACTGATGTCAAGCTCTTTTTTTGCCATCCATCCATACTCCATTGGGATTTGTCAGGTCGCCTTCAAACCTTTCACCACCGCACACACACACACACACACACACACACACACACACACACACACACACCTAATACGTTGTGGACCACCATGCCCAAAGCTTGCAACATATCTTTGTTTCTTGGTGGTTGCTGAGACTGAAATTGTTGTTTCTCGCGGAGGAAAATCCGACAATATCCTACAAGTGACTGCATGATCTACTAAATGGGAAATAGCTTTGCTAGATAATCTTCACTTTATAACCTGATCCCTTTCCAAAATGTTGTTTCCATTAAGTTCTTGACAACCTTTATAGTATATCTCTCGTATTATCCATTTCGAATTAGCTTCATTGACAATATATCCTTGTTAATGCTTAAGAACAATTTTAAGCTTGCTTTAGACATATGGTCAAAGGTGTCGAAGCTTTGTTTAGTTACTCAAATCTTGCAGTTAAGTTAGTAGGGCAATTTGGACATCAAGAAAATGTCGCCAGTGTGTTTCTTGGAACGGCAGTACACTGGTGTGCAAAACTTACGGCAGAAGTAATTTCACATGATGTTTCATTGTCAAGTAATATAGGTCGATGAAACTTGGACCATACGGAACGGCAGAACACTGGTGTGCAAAACTGAAGGGCGAAAGTAACTTTCACATGATGTTTCATTGTCAAGTAATAGAGGTCGATGAAACTTGGACCATGTGGAACGGCAGAACACTGGTGTGCAAAACTTA